>NC_056731.1:1492286562-1492459062 GCF_019279795.1 Protopterus annectens | reverse complement strand
AATTGCATTTATCTTCAGTGCACTTCAAGAGGACCTTTATCAGCATTTATTCATAATGTAAAAATAGTATTCCCAGCTGCATCTCTATATATCCACGGAAGCTGCATGGATATCACAAAGCCCATTTAGGACTGCTCTAGGCAGTTATGTCCTCCTTTGGGACAGATCCACCAAATAGTGCTTGGGTACATGAAGGACATTTTATGTATGTTACTTACATGAACCTACTTAATAAATGTGGGTGGGATTCAGAAACGGCATCTCTTCTTCATATCAGGAGCTGTGCAGAGGCCCTTCAGTTCAGACTAGAGGAACTTAGTTCACAGCCAAAGCTCCTTTGCTGTCTGTCACACTTAGTACATCACAGAGAAGGAACATCCTCATATTGAAGTAAGGCAGGACAGCTGTGGAATTAGCAACAATGCAACAGAGAACATCTGTCTTGAGTGACTGCAAAGCATGGCATGCACATGGTAAGTTATGCACCATGCAAGGATATAGAACTACAGCAGCTCAAAAATTCTGAACTGTACACAGCAAAAAAGAGGTATACAGTGCCTAGAGAACCTATGCGGAGATCACACAGGTAGGCTGATCATATGATTGCAAATCACCAGCACTATTACTTTAGTCCTGCACTTGCCCAAATGTTGGGCACACAGGCTGCCATGTTGTGCCTCCAGCAATGGTATTGTCACTCTAAAAGCAGCCAAATATGCATGCAGTGCAAGAGGGCTGCATAACATGTCAGACTGTGTACCCTGTGTGACTGTCAGAGCAATGTCCTATGTTTTGGGGTATGTTCCATTGATAATTCACATTGGGAGATGAAAGCCTGTGCTTCATTCTGTTGCTACAGAAGAGTAAAAACACGAACACATGTGTGTGCGTGTGTGTGTGTGTGTGTGTGTGTGTGTGTGTGTGTGTGTGTGTGTGTGTGTGTGTGTCTATGTAAGAATTCTTGCACAAGTGTGTGTAGTAAAATGCAGCTCGCACTATATTACTAGTGTGTACATCACAGAGCAATGAGTGATATGCAGGAATAAGGTATGCCATTTAAAAACAGAGGCCTGTTGACAAGCTTGATTACATATTTCTCCATGCTAACTACATTTGCATATGATTACTTCTTGTAACTCTGTAAACAACACTACTGCTAGATTATGTTACACATTGTTCCCAAGAAAGGATAAGATACAGTTGTCTTGCAGAGAGACAGAAAGACCACTGCTCTTCATCAGCGGTGCAGTTCATTATATTAGGTCAGGAATACAACCCCAAAAGAGCAGATTAGTGTCTTGTCCTATCATATCTATGTACATGTTTGTCTACATATGCATATGTCTGATATTACTGCAGATCCTGTATAATACTAACAGTGTGCCATGGCAGGGCATTCATGTTTGTATGACTGACCATAACCAGCTACTGAGATTAGTGTGTTACTCTCTGCAGTCTGCATCTGTTCATATCACAGCTGCCTTCATGGACAGAGGTAATCTTGTGTATACTACCAGAGAAGGTGTACACTGTGCTGATCGAGTTATGTTCCAGGCTTTATTCATGTCTTATTACTTATCTCTCTGTGGTATGCAGAAACATATCTACAAATGCACAGTTTGTCTCCATTGTTTCGAAATTGCACGCATTTTTTCTGGATTTCTTGACACACTGGCCCTTTGCCATGTGTACTGTATTTCTGAATTCACTCCTAAGACATGCTGACAGTTTGCTCAGAATCTTACTGCACAGCAAATACAAGTTTGCCATTTCACTAGGCTATAAAAGGTTTTATATACATTTGTAAAATTATAGCTATCATCATACTGAGAAAAATGAAAAGATGGGTATAATGAACTGTGCAACTGTAACTTTGACTTTTAAGCAATATGCTCCAAGAAAAAAAAAAGTTAAATTTAATCTGAAATTGCAGCCCCCCAGATGTAAAGTCTAGAGATCTTTAACAAGCACATGAAGGGAAAATGTACCACCAGGGAGACTGGACTTTCGATGCAGTGTTAAGATGTTAAACTCGCTAATGACTGCTCACAGGTTACTAGGCTTGTCAGGGCCAAGACACACCATGGGATTCAGGAATGTGGCAGGTGCAACCCTTCACTTACCTACATTGTGTGATGAGGCTTGGAGATTATTATAGATTCATAGGTTCATAGTTAAGTACTAGGCTTGTTGCCTTTGTGGGCCATTTTAAGCCTAGCCAGTTTCTCTTTTTGTGCTTGAAATAACCTATCCCATTTGGATATAGAGTGGCCTTAGCCATCCCATGGTCAATAATTATATATTACCCTTAATGTGAATAACTGGGAGCATACCATAGATGATTTGAGGGAACCCATGCATGGGATAAAGAATTTAGAAGCTGCCTCTGTCCATTACTAGTACAGGTGGCAGTTCTGGGGTAAAGTTTCTGTATTCCATCCATACATCCAAGTTGAATATGGACAGGGATGCGTTTTGTTTTATATGGATAAGGAGTCTGTTCCAGAGCAGTAGAGTACAGTAAATCCATCAATAATGGGTCAGAGGATGCCTTGCATGCTAGACACATGTCACCTTTTAGCAGTCTGTAGGATACTGAGTATAGTGACAGAGCTTTGAGATGATCCATGTAGGACATGTTGTTTAGGTCTTGTATCCTTTTAGTAAGGTATCTCTTTGGATGTTCCAGCTGTTGTATGGACATATACATGCCAAAGGGGGGTGTTATATTTAGTGACTGGCCTAATGACAATTAACAATTAATAATTAATCATTAACAGTTAATATAGAGAAAATTCATGGGGAACAGGGAACTCATTAAATATCTCACTCATAGCTGTATCAGGGCCTGTGATTACAGCAAGTACCCCTGACTTGTATCAAAATATGAGAAACTGAGGTGAATACCACAAGTAAATGTACCTCAAAGCAGTCTGGTGCAATCACGTATGCACAGAAGTGGCAATGAGATGAAGCCATGTATAAGCCTTAAAGTGCCATTATGGCAGTGTTTTAGTCAATTTTTGGGAAATGGGATGACAGGAAAGGAATGAAATACAGGGACGCAAGCAGAGAGTAGGGCATAAGGCAATGATCTAAGGAATGAGCAGGATGGAGGTAAGGAAGGATAGTTTTTTTGTGACAGGTGTTCATTTTATGTATATGAAGAGAAGGTAAGTTGTGGAAGAAAGTAAGGCAAACAAAAGGAAAGTAAGAAGGTTATGCTTGGTAAGAGGGCAAACAAACAAACATAGAAAACAGGCAAAAAAAAAGAGCAGCTATATACATATCTACATGAAGCATAGAAATAGTGTCAACCAGTAAAGCAATGGTGTAAATGGGTGATGCTAGAGGAAATTAATTTATTGTAGAGTAGTATTGATTGATTGATATATCCTACATTTTGGCATTTGCATTTGCATAGCTCAAACAGATACTGCTTGAATTAGGGCCTGACCTTAGTGTAGTTCTTGTGATCAGTAAGACAGAGAGGAAGAAATTGCCATTGTTTACAGGAAGTACAGAGAAACTAGAGTCAAAGATATGTAGTTTTGTAGATGGGGATTGGAGAGTAGGCACTGACTTCTGAGGCTGTAGAGTGAGGTGGTAGTGATGAGGTAGTAGTTATAAGTATCTTTAAAAGTGGAGAAGGGGCATCTTGGTGGAGTAATTTGAAGAATTAAGGTCCTAGAAGTAGGATGGATCTGGCCTGTACTGGGAGCCACTTTACCTTGGCTATAGTAAGGTAATATTGCCCAAGACAAGGGGGATTACTGATGGAGTGCCATATTTTATTAGAAAAGGTCTGTAGTGTTGAAGTGTTGATGTGTTTTTGTTAAATGAATTGGCAAGCAAGGGTTAACCATACTCAAGGTATGCAAGCAGCATATCTTTCCCATGGGCTGTCCAATATGGTGGTAAAGGGAACTGAGATAACTTATGAGCCTAGAAAAAGAGGTAATTCATTTTAGATCCAAGTTTTTCAATATGGTTGAACCAGATGCCTGAGTATAGGAGCAAAGTGGTGGTACTGATAAGGTTATTGTGTTGGCCAAAAAGCTTGAGGGAACCGATGACTTTGGAAAGTCCTTTCTTAGTACCAAAGAGGATAGCCTTGTTTCTGTGAGAGTTAAAGAGAAGCTTTTTAGAAGTGAGCCAGTAGTTTAGTTCCAGAAAGTTAGTTTATAGTTGAGTTTTGGAATACCTGCTATGCTGGGTTGGATCCGAAGATAACCATGCCATCAGTATATACAAGGAGTTGTAACTACTGAGAAAGGTATTGAACCCTGTGGAACAACTGAATGAGTGATATGTAACATAGAAAGAGGAGCCAGACTTCTCAGTAAAGGATCTGCTACGAAGTCTTTCAACCACCATATGGCTCAGTGCTGATGCCAACATCTAAATGCTGGGGTATTAATATTGAGTGGTCCACCATGTCAGCTGCTCAGGTCAGGTCAATGAAGCAGAGTCAGTTAGTTCAGTGGACCAGAGCTTCAGCATGCTCCAAAAATATCCTCAGCAGATATCCCAGCTACATATCAGTATACCTGTATAACAGTATACCTACTTTTTCTTGCTACAGTACTCAATGGTTAACTTAGTAAAGCAGTGTCATTTGGGTGATACAGGAACACCAGGGATTCAGCCTATGTGTGCACTTGCATGAGTTAAGATATTACAATGTTCAGTTTGCAAACATTAATACTAGTACATCTGAAGTGGATGTATGTTTTTGGGTTACACTTGCAATGGGATTTGTGCTTTGCTGTGTTCATGGGTGATTCTCTATCTGGCACCATGGAAGAACTGCAACTGCCTAATGTTGGAGGATAATCAACCTCAGATGATGTAGGGTATGAGAAGGCATTACCAGGGAGCGCAGTCTGAGTTTTTGTTGGACACAGGGAATGTGACCACTGAATCCCCTATACAGACAATGGACATAGCCTCTATACTTGTCGATACTCAGGAGTTGCACACCACACAAGGAAGACTACTTATTGGGGACACTTGCAGCCAAGAAAGTGTGATACCGCCTACATGCCAGTTGTCAGTATCTGCAACAAGTCCCATGGGGTGGGAGGCCATACAACACAAACACGCACATACATATGGAGGGAGTACTGCTGCTATTGAAGACTTGGGTATCACCTTTCCCCTTAACTAGCTGTGTCAATGGTTGTAATCCAATGCATGTGCACAACCATCATGGAGGTACAAGCTAGTACCAACACAGCCATTTCTGAGTTAGTATGGTAATGCAGAGTGTGCAGGATGACCTCCAGGAGCGCAAGTCCAGTATATGTAACAGTTTTGATAGACTGAATTCCATAATAGCATACACCATGTCATGTCATGATGCATGTTAAGCAACAAGTGCCAATTACAAAGTCAGTCCACTGCTTCCTCCATGGATGGTGGCCATCATGGGCATGGGCATCCGAGAGCTCGGCCATAGAGTGGTAACACTTCCAAAGTGACATCAGTGTTGTAGGTGACTCTGGCTAAGAGAGGGTAATCTCCTGGGTCATGCTATGGAAACAACAGAGCTAATCCTAGGTAAGGCTAGGGAAATGCAGAAAAAAACACAGTAAAAGCAACCAAAATATAATGCAATTTAAAATAGCAAATTTCACAAAAAACAGTCTAAGGGCAAAAAAAAAAAAAGTGAAAACACCACTGGGAACAGTAGACTAAAAATACACTAGTCACTTACTTTGTCACTGGCAGGTTTGCAAGTTGGTGCAGGTACTAAGAATATAAAAAGATTGCCTGCTTAGGTGAAGGTAGAATAAATAATTAGATGTCAATGTCATTATTCAAGTTGCTCAAAGGATACACAATTCAGCAAAAGGTGAACAGATCTATGATCTAATGGCAAATCAAAGATAAAAGGATAAACAATTAAAGTATGGAGTAACATCCTGATTTTATAATCCCAGCCTTGCCATCTACACTCAAGTAGGAGGTTTGCATAGGGGACAATCTTATCCTTACAGTGTAGGCATAGGTCTTACAGGGAATACAGAGATTTACCTGTGACAAGAAAGATAATACTAGCTAATCAGAAAGGGAGTAAAATGTGTCTGCACAGCAACAGCTAGGAACTGCTGGGTAATTGTTGAACTGTCCAACAGACTGCTGCACTGTCCACATCTCAGCCAAAAAGAGTACCAAGCTGCCTAATTGCACAGATTTCAAAATCTTGATAATCCCACCTGAAACTGCAATCAACCAGTTAGTAAATGTTCAAGTAGAATGTCCCCTGTGAAGCAGTCAGCTGGAATGAAGAAGCTTGCATTTCCTCTCACAAAAAGCAAGTTAACAAACACTCTAAGAAGGTTCAATCAAGCAACTCACATACGAATCCACAAAAAGTGCATTATAGTTCATTCTTACAAGTAGAAAAAAGATTTGGTGGGGGGGGGGGGGGCAATCCTCAGTCTCTGCTTGGAGTCCACATAGTCTAAAACCAGCTCAGGCTGAAGTCCATGCATTCTGGTTGTGGAAGGCTAAATGCATTTAAAATAGCCGACAGTGACTATATAATTAAAAATAAAAATAATAAAAAAAATCTTTCTTTTTCTCATACTTGGTGGTTACAAGCAAGACTACTTCATTAAATTACATCATCATCATCATGCTTGGCTTGTTGATAATGTGACTAAGGGTGTGGATCAACCAAGCGTCTTGAGTTAATCAAATTTAGTATTTGCAAAGAGTGAGCAGGTAGAACCAGGGAAGCATTTTAAGTTAATATGTCTGTTGTTTTTGGAAAATCAAATAAAAGTAATACAGATTATTTTGTCATGACATTATACATTTTAGGGAAGGAAAAGACTTAGTGCAGCAAAGTAAAACTTAAGAACTTGATAAAGAGAGGGAATACCTTTTGGTCACTTTGCTTTCACATGTACAGTAGATACTTGATCCAGTAGGTTGAATTTTGCAGTATATTGTTTCCATTATGGTTGATGTGTTGAACTTCTGCACAAAATCCAGAAGGCAGTAATGGTCTGCAAAAGTTATTGATTTGTTATTATATCACAAGTAAACATATGATATGTTTCATCACAACAAAACATACGTATTTTCTTTGTGACATGTCAATGATAAAATTTCATAGCTTGGAGCAAGTAAACTGTTGTAGAGACATATAGCATTGGGCTGCACTGAAATTTCTAAAGTTATAATATCAGTCTAATATGTGTTTTGTGCCTGTACATACTGTTGTTACTGTCTGAAAGTATCAAAATGAAATATTGTATGGGGACTGAGAAATTATCTTTTATATATAGGTAGCAGATGGACTGGGTCTTAACCCTTAACTGGTATAGGCTTACAGTTTATATTATACTTGGTTTCCTTTGTTGATTTTGTGTTTAATGTACAAGTTATTCAAAATATAGTAATGATGTATAAAACTTCTTTGCTCAGTCATCATTGCATCATATATAGAACAATCTACTGAAATAGTGGTTGATTCAAAAGACATTGAACGAAAATGATCTCTCACTCTCACACACACACACACACACACACACACACACACACACACACACACACACACACACACACACACACACACACACACAGTCCATTGCTATCATGTATGCCCATGCTATCTACATTCAATTGACATTCAGTCAAACTATAAGCACAAAATGCACAAGCGCATGGCCCAACATCACATATTCACATGCACACAGTTATACCCTACATCATACACATCAGCAAACTTGATAAAACTTAATAAAGCTTTTTTTGTAAAAGCTGACCCCCCTACACACTTTATACCTGTACCTTCAGAATAATATACCACCATTTGGGTGCATTACTTTCTTTCATTCACCTCATACCAAGCATATAAATTTTACATTTCTTACTAGTTATCAACAATGCCATAGCTAAATATTGAACAGCCTTTGTGATCATGTAAAGCATCTTCTTTATATTGGAGCAGTACCATTCCCTTTCAACTAAGCTATTTGTCTGGTATCTAAAAAAGTGAAGTTCTGCTTTATTGTATATGTTGTCCAATCTTCATTGTATTAATATGTCCATGCTGTTGAGCCTTTTTTTAAAATTACATCCATATTGTGGACCATAGAGATATGAAATACAAGATCCAGTGAATGTTCCTTTCTATTGTGCTGTTTGACTTCTCATGGCTTGGCATAATGCAAAGAGGTTGCATTGTGAATTTTCAGTAAAAATCTAGATCTGGAAATATTTGGTCTGATGATTTCCTTAAAGGGTATGAAGATTTAATTAATTTATTTATTTATTTATTTCATTTTTTTGCTGGGATGGCCCACTGGGCCTAGGTGAGCCCATTTTCAGTGGAGGCCCGGGGAGAAAAGCTCCACATAATATGGCAGTACATACAAGAAAATAACATGCATTATAGAGTAAAATACAGATACAATGGAGTAAAACATTGAAGATGACACTAATACATAGTTTATATAGCCACACTACATTAGGAATAATATAATCACGATGGTATAATGTTATATGCATATTTATGCAATTCTACATTGTGTAGTATTATTAACATTAATAGTAGAATTGGATGATTGTGAAACAACTTTAAAAGATTAAATGTTTCTGGGTTGTAGTTGTTAATAGCAAAGATATAACAGCTATAGTTTGAGCTCATGTAGTCATTAGGTTCATAGGTTCATAGGTAGGTACTAGGCTATCTGCCCAAGGGCATTTATAAGCCTAGCCAGAGTGTGTTGGCATTCGCCACCCCATTGATTAATTAACTTATCCTCTGTCAAGCAGAGCCAGTGAAGTGATCCCAGTGGTGTATTTTCTCTTACCCATCCACTCATCAAGGTTTCTCTTGAAAAGTGTTAGTGAGGGGCTGTGCCTGACGTAGTTTAGAATTTTGTTCCAAAGCATGGAGAGTCTCTTTGACAGGAATCTATCCCTCCAGCATGTTCTATTTATTGTTGTGGTGAGGTTTAGCTCACTAGAGCGTGTGGCTCACAGTGACTTGGATTTCTTAGGTGGAGCATGTCCATCAATTCTGAGTTGGACATGGCTTTGTAAGTCAGGCAGAGATCACCTCTGAGTAAGCGATATGCCACTGAGCACAGCCGGAGTTTTTTCAGTCGGGCTGCATAGAACATATGTTTGAGGCCAGTAATCCTCTTGGTAAGAATTTTTGTGGTCTTTCCAGCTGTTGGAAGTGTCTTGTGAGGTACATCCCAAATGGGGCATTGTACTTTATGATGGGTCTAATGAGTGACAAGTAGAGGGGCACTATAACCTCTTTATTTCTAGATGCGAACCCTTTAGTAATTAGATGGGCCACATAGAAGGATTTCCTAACTACTTTGGCAATATGAATGTCCAAGGAGCGATTACTATCTACCTGGGTCCCCAGATCTCTTATTACTTCTTCTGTATTAAGGGGGCTGCCACCTATGTGGTAATTCATGGGTGTTTTGTTTTTCCCAAATGGGATGGCTATGCATTTTTTGGCATTTAGCTTGAGGCCATAACTTTGACACCAGGTGTCCTTCTCAGTAAGGCCCTTTTGGAGGATGTCCGTGTCAGCTGGAGAGTCAATTATGGCTCCCAGTTTGCAGTCATCAGTGAACTTGGTTAGCCATAGTCCTCCTGTGTTTGCCTGTACTTCTGAGAAGTATATGCCAAACAGTAGGGGCCCCAGGACCGAGCCTTGCGGGACACCAGTTGTGACTGGTTTAGAGTAGGACCTGGAGCCTGCTATTCTTACCGTGTGAGTTCTGTCTGTAAGCCAGTTGGCAGCCAATCTCATGACGTAGGGGTTTATGTTCAGGCTGGTGAGTTTTTCTGTAATACCCGAGTGGGTAATGGTGTCAAAAGCCTTGGTGAGGTCAAGGTTGGCTGTGTGAACCACCTTTCCCTCATCTATGGCCTTGGTGACTGTCTCAAAGAAGTCAACCAGGTTTAGCAGGCATGATCTGCATTTAACAAAGCCGAACTGGGTCGGGTCAAGTGTTTGGAGGTTCCCAATGTCTTTGTTAATGAGATCCATGATGATGCTCTCCATAGCCTTGCAGACCAGGCTAGTCAGGCTTATGGGGTGATAGTTACCAGGGTCAGTTGTAGCCCCTCCTTTATGGAGAGGAATAACCGTTGCTGTGCACCATTTTATGGGCATGTAGCCTGTGGAGAGGCTGAGGTTAAACAGTGTGTTTAGGTGGGAGGTTAGTTCGCTCTGTAGTTCATGCAAGGCGCAGCCTGGGACACCATCTGGTCCCATTGACACTGTGTTTTGGCTTTTGAAAGATCTGTTTTCACCTGTGCGTCTGTGATTTTTGGGACACTTCACTTTTCTGATATTGTTGTGGGCCCTTTTGGAGGTGAGAGGGGGGTGAAATTTGCACTGGAACTATCTGCCAGGATGTTGGCAATATCAGTAGGTTCAGTATATTTTGTGCTATTTTACACTAGTTCAGTTGCATATCTGTGAGCTGCCACTTAGATACTTAATATTGCTAAAGAAGGATTTGTGGTTATCTTTTGAATCCTTGGCTATTTTTCTTTCAAAGTTACCCTTGGATGATTTCATGAGGGACCTTAGTTTCTTACTGATACTGATCAGGGATGTCTTTCCTTCTTGGAATTTGCTTTTTTTCTGAACTAGTTTCCTCCTTCTGTTGTATAGCCTGTTTATAGCAGGGGTCCACCAAACTGGTTTCCTTCTCTTAGAGGAGGGAGTCTTGGTTTTGCTAGGTATGGCATGATCCATGCTTCCTTGTAGGTGCTCATAGAGTGCATTTGAAAAGGTTTCTGCATATTGGGCAGCGTTATCCTTTAGCATGAGGGCTGTGAAACGTACTACCTCTGTCTTAAGTAAGGTGAAGTTTTCTTTAGAAAAGCTTTTTACTGTGGTTTCCTTAGTTGGGGGTGATGGTGGGGTGTGAACATCCAGAGTGATTAGTTTATGGTCTGATCTAACCAGTGACGGGTTGACCTCCGGTGTGGAACACATGTCGCCCATGCTGGTGTTGATCAGGTCCAATATGTTTTCACTTCTGGTAGGGGAGTTTACCAGCTGATCTAGGGCATTTGAGTTGATGAATTCGAGGAAGCACTGAGCCTGGGAGTTTGTACTTGAGTAGTTTTCCCAGTAAATGGTAGGGTAATTGAAATCGCCCAATATCAGGGTGTTTGGTAGGACCCTCATGTTTACTAGTGTCTCCAGAAAGGCAGAGTGGTGGTCCTGGGTCATGGAACATGTATCTGTAGCAGACCACAATTTGCATTGCTGATTTGCCCGATGTTAGTTGCACATGGATGACCTCAGAGGTATCATGCTTCACCACTAACCTGGAGGTGTAGGTATCCTTGATGAATATGGATACACCCCCTCCTTTTGTGTTTTCGTCCATGTTCTGTGGCCGAAATGTGTGGTATGAGTTGTAGCCCGGTAGTGCTGGGGTGCTCTCTGGAGCCTTGAACCAGGTTTCAGTTACTGCACAGATGTCAACATTCTCCATACTGAGGAGTGCTTTGAGCATGTGCATTTTGAGATTTAAACTCCTGGTGTTGAGTAGCATAACCCTCAGTTTTTTGTTAATTGTGCTGTTTACGGAAGTGGGTTTGACTTTTGAGCATGGCCTAAAAAAGGCACTATGGGGCAGCAAGAGCCTTGGCCAGTATTTGAAAGCCTAGGGGTGACAGGTGCAAGCCATCTCTTGCAAAGCAACGCTGCTTGTCATGCATGTTGCCCTGGGCTGACAGACACTGGATCCCCTTTGAATGACACCAGAAGCTTAGCCAATTGTTGAAATTGATTATTTTTTCTTTATACTGAGCTATCAGTCTTGGTGAGGGCAGGATGCTACTCAGGGTCAGGGTCATACCAGCCTGGGCTACATGATCAGAGAGCTCTTCCTTGTCTCTTTTCATGTAGTTCAGGGAGGTACATCTCAGGTCATTCACTCCAGCATGAACAATGACATAGTCATATTTGTACTTGTTCTGGAGTGACCTGAGTGCTTGTGTTATTCGGCGGATTCTGGCTCCCGACAGGCAGCTAACAGTAACCTTCTGCTTGTCCAGCCTAGTGAGTGGGAAGTCAGTGTGCCTGACTATAGAGTCACCTATTACTAGTGTGTTTGGTATGTTATTTCGCCATAAGGGCTGTGATTGTGCGGCATACTAATTTTGTGTTTTATGTGTTGTCTGGTTTGTGATGGGAGGTGTAGGTTGTTTGGGTGTCTGCTTTGGAGGCCTCTGATGCTTTTGCAGATTTTTATTTAGAGCCTCTGAGTATGATTTTATGTATTTATGTGTATTTTTTGCCAGTGCTGTTTTAGTAGGTCTATTTGCAGCTAGAGATGTGGTCCAAGTGTTAACCTTCTCCTCTTGACTGTCTGTTCCATTGGGTGGAGACAGCTTAGCTTCCAGTTTGGCTGTATAATTGCATCTCTCACATATATTAGTGTTTTGTGGTAGGAGGAGAGGGTTGTCTGTGTACATGAGGCAGTTGTAACATTGCCTCAGGCTACCCAGATTCACCAGCTGGACTGGAGAGTACACCTGAAATTGCCCTTTGGTCATGCCTGAATATTAGGGTGAGCTGCTTAGTCACTTGGTTAGTGAGGGGTAAATAAAGAGCATTGCCCTGCTGGGCAATCAGTGTCAAGGTATATTAGTGCTTGCTATTAGGTCTGAGCAAGTGCTGGGCTGTAGGATGCTTTTTGAGTGCTTAGATTGAGAGTTAGACTAGTTTCAAGGGAAAAACTGAATAGGAGACTTAGTGGAGCCGGGAATAATTTAACCGTAGCTAACCGGCACTACCCAGTGCACAAAACAGTGCAAACACGGTTTTTATAGTAGGGAAATGAAAGAGATAGAAATTAGCCCCAAATGGCCAATAAATTACTAACTTCTGGGTTGGAACCACTCCTCCAGGGACAGTTAGGTTGCTCAAAGCTCCCCTCTCTCACAGGTGAACAGATAACCTTCCTTCTATCCAAGTAATGTATGGGCAACTCAGAAACTAGTATCACAGCCCTGAATACAGCACTAGCCTGAAAACTGAACTATACTAGCTTAGAAAGGCAGGAAACAAGGAATTTTTTTTTTTTTTAAGATAAGGCAAAAACAGTAAAAAATACACTTAAAACATCTTTAAACGACTACAAACAATCAGAAAAGGCTATCACACTTTAGTGTGTAGCCTACAACAGTTAAATTATTTAAACAAAAACAACTTTTTAAAAGTGCAGGCAGTCAAATAAGTACAATATGTGAAAACAACAAGCTTTTAAATCACAATAAACACTCGAAAAATCTGCATTTAGGCGGAAAACAGTTAAGCACAGCAAGAAAGTACAGAAAACTGATACTTAATCACTCCAAAGTCTCTCTTCAAAGCTAGAAGGCTTGTATCAGTTTAAGGCTTTCTAGTGCTACCCAGTAGGTTAGTTACAGGAAAGATGGGAAACTAGCGGAATGTGGTCTTTTAAACCAGAAAGTTGAAAGAGACGGACATACTGTCCAAATGGTCAATAAACTACAATTTCTGGGCCAAAAACCTCTCCTCTCATGGTAGACAGGCTACCTAGTGCTTACCACTTCCACTGATAAGCTAGAAGGCTTTCCTCCAACACAGAAAGGCTTGTGGGGCTCAGAAGCTTACCAACAGTCCTGGATACAGCAACTCTGTATCTGGACTAGGCTAGTTACAGGAAAGGTGGGAAACAAGCGCAAGTGTGGCTTTTAAACCAGAACATTGAAAGATATGGAAAAAAACTGCCCAAATGGCCAATAGCTACAATTTCTGGGCCAGGAACCACTCCTCTTGTGGTAGATAGGCTACCTAATGCTTACCACTCCCACTGATAAATTAGAAGGCTTCCCTCCAACACAGAAAGGCTTGCGGGGCTCAGAAGCTTACAAAGAGTCCTGGATACAGCAAATCTGTACCTGGACTAGACTAGTTACAGGAAAGGCTGGGAACAAGCACAAACAAAGGCTTTTAAGCCAGCAAGTTGAAAGAGATCGAAAACTGCCCAAACGGCCAAATAAACTACAATTTCTGGGCCAGAACTCACTCTTCCTGTGGAAGATAGGCTACCTAGGGCTTACCACTCCCACTGGTAAGCTATAAGACTCTCCCCCAACACAGGAAAGCTTGAGGGGCTCAGAAGTTACTAACAATCATGGCTGCAGCAACTCTGTAACCGGACTAGGCTAGTTATAGGAAAGGCGGGAAACAGGCGCAAGTGCGGCTTTCAAACCAGAAAGTTGAAAGAGATGGAAAAAAACTGCTCAAACAGCCAAAAGCTACAATTTCTGGGACAGGGACCACTCCTCTTGTGGTAGATAGGCTACCTGATGCTTTCCACTCCCACTGATAAGCTAGAAGGCTTCCTCCAACATGGAAAGGCTTGGGGCTCAGAAGCTTACAAAGAGTCCTGGATACAGCAAATCTGTACCTGGACTAGACTAGTAACAGGAAAGGCAGGAAACAAGCACAAACACAGGCTTTTAAATCAGAAGGTTGAAAGAGCTGGAAAAGCTTCCCAAACGGCCAATAAACTATACTCCTCCTGTGGTAGATAGGTTACCTAGTGCTTACCACTCCCGCTGATAAGCTAGAAGGCTTCTCTCCAACACAGAAGGGCTTGGGGGGCTCAGAAGCTTACCAACATTCCTGGATACAGCAAATCTGTACCTAGGCAACACTAGTTATAGGAAAGGTGGGGACCAAACCCAAAATGGGCTTTTAACCAAAAAGTAGAAAGAGATGGAAAAACTGCCCAGATGGCCAATGAACTACAATTTCAGGGCCAAAACCCACTCTTCCCATTGTAGATAGGCTATCTATTGTTTACCACTCCCACTGATAAGCTAGAAGGCTTCCCTCCAACACAGAAAGGCTTGGGGGGGGGGTGCTCAGAAGCTTACCAACAGTCCTGGATACAACAAGTCTGTATCTCGACTTGACTAATTAAAGGAAAGGCAGGAAACAAGCTTAGAATTTTTTTTTTGTTCCAGAAAAGTAGCTAAAACAGCAGTAAATACAATTCAAATTGCAATGCAGACCAGCACATCTGAGTGTCTAGCAACACTACGGCAAATACAGTTCAAATAAATGCAATTAAATTAACAAATGACTAAAAAAAAAAGTGCAGAAGGCAGTAAATTAGAAGGCTACTAACAAGCAGTAATAAGTGCAGAGTAAGAGCGACTGAACAGATAACAGCATGCAGAAGAGCAACTAAGACAGTTACAGTAAGAGCAGCTGAATAAAAAAAAAAAAATATATATATATATATATATATATATATATATATATATATATATATATATTTTTTTTTTTTTTTTTTGAGGGAGGAACAGAGCAGGATTAAGAGGCTACAGGGGTTGTCCATCCCAAATGCTCTCTTTGTACACAGTAGGAGTGCCTGAAATCAGAATATGATCTCACTACACCCAGATGAGTGAGCAAATGAGATGGGCCCAGAAGGAGTATCCAAATACAAATCTACAAGAGGGGCAGGCAATTTCAAAGCCACCAACATTAACACCAAAACAAGAACAGGGACTCATTGTGGTGAGATAGCATGAGAATGATTTATAGAGTAATGAGATTGAATAAAGAGAGTTTTATAGTAAGGAGACAGATATTTAAGGTTTTATTTTGGCACATGAACAGTGCCAGAGTGAAAAAAGATGTTTTCTTAAGGATGACTTAAAGAGAACAGGATTACTTATGCTTCTGATAGAAGGTGGGAGGGCATTCCAGAGTTTAGAGAATGTGAAAGAGTACATCATTTGACCAGCTGAGAGATTTGGTTTGTCAACCTTTAGCAATCATGTGTTTTTAGACCTAAGAGGTCTGTTGGGATGATAGGTGGGCAGTAAAAAAGAGAGAGAAGGGCACATAGATGGTTTGTATATAAATTTATGTGCATTAGTTAATTGAAGATATGTGAGGTATTGTTGCAGTTTGAGCCAGTTTAATTGATGCAAGGATAGACAGTGATGGGATGAAAAATTTGAGTTAGTTACCACTTTGGCAATCTTATTGCAGCATGAGACATGTTTGGTTTTGAGAGAAGACTGTATATTGGTGAGGATGGGGGAACCATAAAGTAGAAATGGAAGCAAGAAAGAAGAGAATGGAGCTTTCTTTGCAGTGAAGTTAAGGAAGTGCTTGCGTCTATAGAGTGTACCTAGTTTCTGATGTTTTCTTTTATATTGTTATGGATTTGGAGGTCAAATGTTAGGTTTTCATCAAAGATGACACCTAATAGTTTGGCACTTGGAATGATGTCAATGCTAGTATTAGCTAGAGAATGGATAGAGAATTTGTTTCTGTTGAGAGGGGTATATTTTTTGGGGGGTAAATATTATAAGCTTAGTTTTACTAGGATTTAAAGGAAGATGGTTACTTAACATCCAAGCTTCAGTTTCTATAAAGGCCTGTTGGGTAAGATGTTGTAGGTTGGAAACAGTTTTGGCAGAGCAGATGACTGTAGAGTCATCTGCATATTGGATAACAGTACCATGAGTAAGAGTGGTATGGAAGTTATTGATGAATATGCTAAATAGGTGGGACCTAGTACTGAACCCTGGGGGACACCTGTAGTTGTCTTTAGAAATGATGAGCAGGATTTTTGCCATTTGGTGGCTTGTTACCTGTCTGAGAGATAGTTAGAAAACCATTTCAGGGTGAGGGGTGAGATACCTAAGTTAGAAAGTTTGGTAAGTAGTAGGGGATGGGAAAACATATCAAAAACCTTTGACAGGTCAAGGAAGAGTGAGGAAACTAAGTATCTGGCATCCTAAGCCCTATTTACTGTGTCCAGAAAGGATATGAGAGCAGTGCTAGTACTGTGCCCTGGCCTGAAGCCATGCTGAGTAGGGGAAAGGATGTGGTTATTAACAAGATAATTGAAAAGCTGCATGTGGACACATTTTTCTAATATTTTGGAGGTGGGGAAGAGGATTGCTATGGGCCAGAAGTTAGAGATATCAGAGTTGTTGCCACCTTTATGTAGAGGAAGAACAAATGCTTTCTTCCAAATGTAAGGTATGGTGGCCTCCTTAATGGATCTACTGAGGAGTATACTGACTGGATAGGCAATGGAGTTTGCAGCTAATTGTAGAAATTCAGCTGGTAAGTTGTCTGGTGCATTTGTACATGGTTTGAGTTTATGAAGGGGTTTTTGTATAGTGGAGGTGGGTATTGGTGTGAATGTGAAAGTAAATATAGAAGAGTTTGAGCAGGGAGATGAATCAGTATTTGATGGTTTGTGGTTTGTTGGTGGGAAGGTAGAGGTAAGTTTTGCTGTGGTGTCAATGAAGTTAGAGTTAAAGAGAGAGTGGCTACCTCCATGGGAGTCTTATCTGGGTTTGGGCAAGGATTATTATTTGTGCCTGGACAAAGTATTGGTTTGGACTTTTTAAGGAATTATTGCATTCAGACTGATCCTCAATTGATTCTCCAATGATGCCTGAATACATGGTTCAAGGAAAGTTTCAGTAGCTTCACAGTGTGAAATCTGGTAGGAGTTAACCTCATGAAAAAAATAAGTGTGATTCAGAAATGGAGACTATTGAATGAGTCAACAACATTGCTACTAAAGTGAAGCCATACAACGGTCATGTTTGTATAAGTCTGCTTTAGTTAACTGAAATACCACTTACCCAACTTTTAAATCACTGAGACAAAAGCACTGAAAAAACACTAAAAAGAACACTTATATAACCAACAAAAAACTACAGGTAAGTAACCACTTGGCCACTATGGTGAACTTTGCCCCTTTGCCCACTGTAGTGCAATCTTGGAGTTGGTAAATCTAGTTAGGGTGTATGGGGGGGTGCAACCCCACATGGGTGGGTTTCACATGGTTAAGTTTTTGTGTTTTGTTGTGGTGTGACCAAATGATTACTTACCTGTAGTTTTTGTTGGTGATGTACACGTTTGTTTAAGTGGATTTTTGGTGCTTTCATCTCTGTGATTTAAAAGTCAGGTAAGTGGTATTTTGATTATCTAAAGTAGACCCATTTGTATAGATCTACAAGGCTTGAATAAAATAGTAAAAAGGAGCTCTCTGCTTCCTATTTGTGAAGACGTGGTATATGCCATACCAGGAGAAAGTATTTTTTGCTAAGATTCTGGCAAATACATCTTGAAATGGAAAGTTTTGAGCTGTGTACTTTCATTTCATCTACAGTAATGATATAGATATCCAAGATTTCCAGTTTACATTTCATCAGCATCTGAGGTGATTCAAAGGGTTGTAGCAGGGATAATCATAAGACTGATGTCTGTATGAATGTTTTTCCTGTGAATAATTTTCCTTTCATTGTGACAAGAAAGCCTAAATAGTATGAGGTATATGGTATAGAAACATCACTCTCCTTATAATTATTTCTAGAACTTTCTAATGAATAAAATAAGCAAAATATTTGTTCATATTATGATACAAAAATGTATCTTCCATATTAGTTCAAACATAGTACATAAATTAGGTTCCTTGCTTAGATTACTTATAAAAGAAGTCTAAACATTGTGTTGCTTAGATCACTAACTGCCCCTCTCATCCTACACTCACCATCAGCCTTTAGCTCCTTCCAATGCCCATGGCCACACTACTGAGTAATGTGCCCATCTGTGAACCAATAATATGCATCCTAACATTCAGGTTCTACAAAGTAAATTTTTGCAACATGCATATTCTTTCAAAGTCAGGCAATTTCATCTGGAAGGTATACTTTGATGTCATTTAACCAAAATCACATGACAGTGACTATGTATTGTGCTAAAATTTCAATGCCCTCTGACCTCTCATTTGCAGGACATAAACATAGTCACCTTTTTTCTGTCATGGCTGATTGAAATTTGACATTTCAAAAAGCAGATAAAGGCATACAAAAATGCACGTAAGCTTGTTATTATGATTAGTTTTGTAGATAAATAAATAACAGCAACATTATCTGATAAAAAAGTACAAAATTTACCACTTTGTTTATATAGCAGAGAAGTTTAACTTAGCTGTGTGCTTGGTATAAAGATTTTTTTCCATCAATTAATTCTATGGAAAAATAGTTTACTTCACTTCTTTGCTAACTTAAAACATTTGATGTAAATTTACAAGTGGCAACTCTAAAAACTACAGACATTCTACCTTTTTTAATTTCTCCAAGTATTTGGGGTTTTTAATATCATTATGGTGATGGACCCCACTCCTATGTCAAAGTATAATTAAGGTTCATGAAATTAGTATTGTTTCAATCTTTGATGTTAGGCAGAAGTGCTCTTCACAGTATCCACAATGTGCCTAGTAATGACTTCTTCTGCAATTCATACGGAGTTACATGTATCGGTAACATATTGAAGTACGATTGTAAATTCTTTTTTATAAGAGCTGTTACTCCTACTACTACTTCTGGAACTGTCTTGGTATCCTTCTTCCACATTGCCCTGTTTCTGCCTGCAAATGCTGGCATTTTATGACTTTGTGTCTCTCTGTATGCAAGACACTGTAGTCACTGGGTGTAGCAATTTCAATGATTAATACTACTTTTATCTTCATTTAATGGACTACTATATCTTGTTTTCTCGAATCTGTTTTTTGAACTGTTATTAATGGGTGACCCCATGTCATATCAACTTCACTATTTTCTATAATGCTTTGGGGCTCATGTTTCCAGTGTTTTTCAGCCACTTTAACCACATAATGTTTGCACAATCCCCAGTGCCACAGTCTTGCTACATTATTATGCATTTCAGTATACATTCCTTCTGCCATTAATATAGCATAACCAGCAACAAGATGTGTGACTGTTTCCAATTCTGTTTTATATAACCTACATTTGTCTGTTTCTCCCACATGTTCAATGGACTTTGTAAACCAACATTTATGTAGTCCACTATCTTAGTTCACCAATATTAACCTTTCATCTTTTGGTTTAAATTCACCTCTTCATAACCATCTCTGCATTTGATCCTGATCAACATGAGGTTGTTCTGGGAGTTTTCTATACTTACAACTATATTTATGCATTTTCTGCATTTCTTGTCTTCTCATCTGATCCTTCACCTTATATTCTTTCTTTTGTTTTTTGGCACATTCAGTTGCTGCCTGATTTTTATTTACTTCTAGTTTGATTTCCATTCCCACTTGACACTGATATGCTTCTGCTAATCTAAGCAGGGAAGTCATCTTAGATTTATTCTCCTCATGTTTCAAAACTTTCACTACATTTGGGTCTTGTGAGGTTAGCAGATATGTATGCAGTCCCACAACTGGAGATCCATGGATGTAATCAATTTCAAGGTGGTCCATGCAGTCCCACAACTGGAGATCCATGCATGTAATCAATTTCAAGGAAGTCCATATGTGTCTCAGAACAGGGAATGTATCATCTTGATATGCACTGATTTTTATAAATCATTTAATAAGCATGAAGAATCCTTCTTGTTTTTCTGTCCAACCTATCCAACACCTTTTGGGGTCAGTCAGTCACTTCAACACTGTAAGTGAGGACAGGAAGAGCAAATGGGTTTATAGCTTGTACTTTGTTCCTAGATGTCAGTTCTGTTTTCGGTATTAATTTAAGTATTCTAAAATATTTCTTACTGAATTTTATTCACATTTGTTCATGTTTAATTGTGGATCCTTCATCAAGTACCAAATATTTAAACACTCCCTCTTGCTCGAGTTATTTTATATCACATTCTTGTCCCAAACTGATGTTTTCTTGGTGCTGCAGATTTCCTGCTTTAAAGGTTGCTTTTGCACATTTATCAAGACCAAATGACATTCTTATATGATCTGAAAAAGGTTTTACTACTTGCAGTTGTGCTTTCAGTTCCTCATATGATGCAGTACACAGTTTTAAATAATCTACACAAAGAAGATGAAAAGACTTTATACTTTGTTGTTTCTGGGAGCCAAATTGTAACCATGACCTAATCTGTTAAGCAGATAAACAAGACAAAAGAGCAGTGGTGACAGTAGAATATCCTCCTTTAAAATGTTATCCCTGGAATAATAATTTGTCTTTTATCATGGCTTAACTGCAAAGCAGTTTGCCACTGTTTCATGGTCCCTGTAATGTAATCAATCAGTGTAGGGTGTATCTTATAGATTTTTAAGCACTCTTATATCCATGAAGGTGGGATACTGTCAAATGCTTTTTTGTAGTCTATCCATGCCATACTTAGATTATTTCTCTTTTTGCAGTTCTCCATTATGACCTTATTTAACAACAAATGATCCTTTGTTGCATATGACTTTCTTTTATTACCTTTTTGTTCTATTGCCATGATTGAGTTTTCTTCTAAATGACTATAAACTCTATTGTCATCAATTTTAGTGTATAGTTTACTGTATAGGTTGTCGGAAGGCAATTTATTGGTCTATAGATTTTAAGATAGCTTGCACGTTTGCTCTTAAGTAGGAGCATTGTTTTTCTGTTGCTAATCAGGTTGCTGTTGATGTCTGCTCAGGGTGTGCATATGAATAGTTCTTACTCATGGCTAAATCTTCATGCAAAGATGTTAATACTTTTAGCCAGAAGTTAGGTACCGCATCTGGGCCTGGGGTTTTCCAGTTAGGAGCTTTTCTTAACTTTCTTTCAGTCTCTCTGGCTGTTACTTCATCTCATTTCATATCCTGTACATTTGAACTTCTTATTCTTTCTTTTACTTCTATCCATTTAGCATCTTTGTTACATTCCACAGGATCTTCATAGATATTTCTCCAAAATGTATCTATTTCTTCTTTTTTTGGTGGTGTTTCAATTCCTTTAGCCATGTTTCCCAATTGTCTACAATTTGTTTGTAAATCAATAAATTGCTTGCTTTTACTTTTCCTTTATATTTATCTACATATCTTCTAAGTTTTTTTCTGCCTGTGCTGATATTATTAGTTTATTATTAACCATAGTGCACAATAGCTCTTGATCTGCTATAATACTGCATGTTGCTTTTATCATGTCTATCTTTCTGAGTATTTTGTTGATCTGTTCCCTCTTCTATACTCTTCAAACAGTGGCGCTTCTTGTCTTAATTGCTTTATAGTTTTCTCTATTCGATACTTCCATGATGGCATTTGATTTCTCCCCTTTATTTCCCTTACTACCCTGTGTTCTTTTAGTAAGACTTTATCTGGTATTGATTTAGCTTCACAGTAATATATCCTATTTACTTCTGTTATATCACATGAATCTCTATGGACAGTCCTAATTACTGTGTTTATTTGTTTTATCAAACTTCTAAACAAACAACTCAAAAGACAAATAAAGTCTACAAAAGCCATAGTTGAGGTAAGTTTGGCCTCCCAGGCCAAGGACAATCACAAAGCATTCTTTAGCTATGTCTGCAACCTCAAAGGCACTACACAGTTGTGTGCAGAGCTCATTGAAAATGGAGCAACCTATACTAAGCCAGAAGATATAGCAAACCTCCTGGCTGATAAATTCACCTCCAACGTTACCCCTCTTTCCCCCTCAACCTTCCCTTCATGAAATATCATCAAATATAACTCCTCCTATTATCACTAAGGAATAGGTCCTTAATGCTCTCTCTAAGACCAAGAACACTGCATCAATGGGCCCAGACAATATCCCAGGGTGCCTTCTAAATAACATAAAGCATGCTCTATCAGGGCCTCTGGAATTGATGTTTAACTGTAGCCTTGAAAGAGGTTTCATGCCTTATGAATGAAGAAAGGCAACAGTCATCCCTTGGCACAAAGGTGGGTCATCTACAGACCCTGCAAACTACAGACCCATAAGTCTCAACAGTCTTATACGTAAAGCCAGGGAAATAATTATCATGGAGATGATCAATAGAGATATACCTAGTAAACATCCAGACACTGGACCCAATGCAGTTTGGTTTTGTCAAGGGCAGATCATGCCTACTCAACCTGGTGGACTTCTTTGAAAAGGTCACCAAAGCAACAGATGAGGGCAAATTAGTTCACAATGCCTACCTTGACTTGGCCGAGGCATTTGACACAATACCCCACTTGGGCATTGTTGACAAATTCAAGAGGTTAGGTACAAACCTGTATGTCATCCGGTGGATAGCCAACTGGCTCACAGACAGGACCCAGGAAGTTAGTATTGGGGAGTCCACCTCTACAAAGAGGCCAGTCACAAGTGGAATCCCTCAGGGATCAGTTCTTGGACCGCTCCTTTTTGGCATTTACTTCTCAGAAGTCAAGGCCAATGTCAGTGGTCTCTGGCTGACTAAATTTGCAGATGATTCCAAATTAGGAGCTGTCACTGAATCTCACACTAATACAAATGTTCTCCAGGAAGGGCTGACACAGACAAACAACTGGTGTGAGAGCCATGGACTAAAACTAAATGCCAAAAAATGCATAATAGTATCCTTTGGGAAGTTATCCATCTCTGGTAACTATCATATTGACAACACACCCCTTAGAGGTGACCCAGTAGTCGGAGACTTAGGGACACACATAGACAGTAATCTAGCCTTTGATGATCACATGTCTACAGTGGTGAGGAAATCATCCTATGTTGCGTAACTTCTAAACAAAGGTATGGCATCTAAGTTTAAGGAAGTCATTGTTCCACTGTATTTGGCATTCATCAGACCTATCATTGAGTACAACGCCCCCTTTGGTAAGTACTTAACCAGGCATATCCAACAACTGGAATGTCCACAGAGGTTCCTTGTTAAAAGAATACAGGGCATAAGTAAAATGTCCTATGCAGACTGCCTCAAGGCCCTATCCCTGTATTCTGTCTCCTACAGGCTTTTGAGGGGAGATCTATGCCTGGCATACAGGGCATTGTCAGACCCCACTCTGATAGACTGCCCGCATATCCAGAAAACAAAAGCACCAGAATTACCAATTCTAATGACTTAAACCTTGCCTGTGATATACATAGGACCTGCTGGTGAGATTGGTATGTATCCCAGAGACTACCCCATCTATGGAACAGGCTTCCCATTCATATGAAGCAGAGTTCCTCCCTAACCCAATTCAAGTGCAACTTGGACAATTGGATGGGAAACCGGAAATTCATCCCTGGTTTGGTACCTATGTCTCTAATGGACACAGGTAACCTGTAAATGGTTCATCTTCCAGGACCATGCTTACACTTATCAAGGGTATCAGAATTGTCAGAGATTTGGGATGCATGGCTAGGCTTAAAAATGCCTTTGTGATTGTTTGCCTAGTAAACACCTATGAACCTAACTTTTGGGGTTTTATTGACCTTCTGTAGTCTATTTCTTTCATTGATCTTAATGTGTCTGTTCATCTCTATTAAATCAAGCAACTCATCTCTTAGATAATTTTATTTTTATTCTAAACTGAGGGCACATTCTTTGTTCTCAATTTCCTGTGGGCATTCTATGGAAAGTACCAGAGCATCTTTGTGTGCCACATTCTCTTCAGTTTAATCTTGTGTCATTTGTTGCTCTATCACATAGGAACTCAGTAACCTGTCAGACATTGACTGTGTCAGAGTTGCCACAGTTTCATATTCCTTCCCTTGCTGTCCAACTCCAATTGAACATTTATATTGGTTTCCTATGGAAGACTTCAAAGTATCTTCTTATGGCAACTGATTAGATGCTTCCCACTTAATTAGGGTGTCCACTGCTCTATCCTGCTGTGATGTTATCTGAATTAAATTTTCTACACTAAATCCTTCACTTGGCAGGTAATCCATAACCTCATTTTCTATTTCTTTAACTTCTCCATTACTAATCCTCTTTTCTACTTTTCTTCCTTGATTTCTTATTTTTTGTATTGTAAAATGTTCCATGTTTGGATGCCTTTGCCTGTATTTCTCTTCAAATATCTTTGGTGCTACTCTCTTTTTACCGATTAGTTTTGCTTTCTCCTTTGCATAAATATTGCACCATATTAAATCTCCTTTTCTTTCCATGTCCAAATTTCTTCTTTAGATGTCTCCTGCTCCTCCTGCTTCTCTTTACTTTGGGGACTTCTTGTTCCATCATGATGTGATATAACCTGTGATAGACTTTGTACACTAAATCCTTCACTTCACAAGTATTCCATAATTTCAGCTTCGACTTTTTAACTTCTGTTTGACTAATCTTCTGTTCTATGTTCCCTCTTTGTGATATTATTTTTTTTTATTGTGAAATTTTTCATATCTGGATGCCTTTGTCTGTATTTCTCTTTGAATATCTTTGGGGCTGCCTTGTTAGTATTGATTAATTTGACTTTTTCCTTTGCATAAATATTGCAGGATATCAGATCTATGTTTCTTTCCCATGTCCCTATTTCTTTTTTCTACCTTTCAAAAGTCTCTAGATTTAGTTCTTTATATTTTTGAACTTTCTCAGGCACTTCTTTTTCTAAACAGCCCAAGAATTCTTAGTCTATATAGTGTTTTTTCTTGGATTTGTTGTATTAATGAACACAAATTTGCATTTCAAGCTTTTGACAGTTTTTCTTGTGGAAGTATATCTCTTTTCCCTAATTTCTCCTTTAATCCTTTCATATATCTTCTGTCTGGAAATTCTGGGCTTTGTGCATAATAACAACAATACATAATTTCTTTCTTATTCTCAGTAGTCCACTTTATCATGCTCAGTTTTTGTGATTTTTGTGGACTGCTACTTCCTTCTACAACAGGAAGGCCATCTTCTCCCTGGGCCTGACCTAGCTCCATTGTAGGAATGTTTCCATGTCTTGAGGATTCTAGTAATTTTTTCCAGTCCTGGCACCAGTGTGCCTATCAAGACTGGGTACTTTTTTATCCTGGGTCTTATGCACCCAGCTATCTTTTTTGTTTTTTTTTAACCTACTTCTGTCCATGATATATGCTATATAAAATACAGTCCATATATCAATGTTGTCTTGGTGAGATTTTGTGAAAAACAGGGTCTGCCTCATGAAGGTACTTGCCTTGCTTGCTGATTTACCGTGTCTCCATTTGGAACCCTTTGCTGTGTAGGATAAGTCATGCAGTTCGCGACTAATTCCCTTTTGAAACAATGTGAGATTTGAATTTGGAAAACATGCTGACATCATCATGACCTGTAACAAAGATTCATGTGAAAGCAATAACTCTGAAAGCTGCTGAGAGTTTTCTGGATATTAAGCAATATCTAGATGATATAGAGATAACAGAAAACCCAGAAAAGGTTGACAGCATTTGAGTTTTCTTTTTACAATGGAGCCATACGCAATGCTATGTAGGCGATAACAGAAACATTTTTGATCCAGTAGTGTCCCTGCTTTAGGTCTGTGTGCACTCCTATTATGCTCTGCATAGCATGGACATTAAAGCATCACTGTCTTGCTGCATACAAAACAATATCCAGATGGAACATAGCTGTTACTGAGACACTGCTATGTAGTCTCAGGTATAAAACAGTTTCACTCCAACACACACATGCAGATACAAATATGCACACAAGGCTTACTGTTTAGCTTAGCATTTGGTTTGTGCAAGTGCAGCATGCTAGTTTAAATGCAAATGACATATACTTGCAGAAAGATTTACTTCAATAGATAGGTGTTGCAAAAAAACTTGGAAAATGCATCCACATGATAGTTTTAGGTACTGACATGATGGTTTTCTATTAAGCCATAATATGTTTATATTCATTTATGGTAATAAACCAGCAATTGGTTTTGTCGTGGTGCTGCTTATTGGTTTCTGTAACAATTCATTTTCACTTAACTTCTTTGTTATCACTTAGTATTGCAGAAAAACACTGAAAATGCTGCCATATAATAGTTGCAAGAATTAGCACAATTGTTTTCCACTATATTGCAATTGATCCTGTTAGGTTGTAATAATATAAACCTGCATTTTGTAGCTGATTATCACTTGCAGTTCTTTGCTTCTCCTTAAATACAATACAGCCATTTTATGCCAGTAAATGCTACTTCATGCAACTGTAAATGCTACTTCGCACAACTCCGTCAGTTATTGTTTTACTAATCGTATAGTGAAATACATCTTTTTTTAGCATTTGAAAAGTATTGAAATACTGTTACATGAAACCATTAACATCAATGCAGATGAACATATTTAATGCTTCCATACATTTTTATTTATTTATCTTTTTATTTTATTTTACATTTGTTGATCAGGAGTGTCCGACTCAGCAAAAGCCCTTTTTCAACGGAGGCCCGGGGAGAAAAGCTCCAGACACATATATGGAAGAATTTAGCAATAGCAATTTAACATTAATGTTAAAGAAAACGAATAATCCAATAATTATTTAGGAATACAATTGTCATTACAATACAATATTAGAGAAAAGAGTAATACAAGAATTATTTAGGTATACAATCATATTTACAATAGTTAGAATCAAAGTTGGTTACTATGAAACTTAGAAGGGAGGATTTTGGTTACTATGAAACTTAGAGGGGAGGATTTTGGTCAAGGAGGATGTGAGCAGAGGCAGGTCCAGTGTTTTTTAAAGTAGTCTTTGGTGGCTATTTTATATTGTTTAGGGTTTGTCAGATTTCTTATTTCTAGAGGGAGTTTGTTCCATGCAACAGAGGAGTGGTAACTATATAAGTTGCAGCCAGTTTTGGTTTTTGGTTTGTGTACCTTTAGTAAGTCCTAGGTTGCACTTCTGAGATGTCTGGTGGGAGAGTAATGCGAGATGAAAGATGATAGAGCTGGGCAGAAAGATGGTTGGTATAGAATGCAGTGGATCATTTGTAGTTGGGATTGGAGTAGCAGGTGAGGTAGCTCAAGCTAGTTTAGGAATTTGAGGGAGAGGCAGTGATGAGATTTATATGAGTATTGAGCTGTGAGTCTGGCTACCTTGTGGTAGGTTGTTTCTAGTTTGGAAAGTAGATATGAGTTTAGATTAGTAAGTATTTGGGAGCAGTAGGTTAGACAAGGAAGAAGAGTGATGTGAGTTAGAGTATGTCTAGCTTCAGTGCTGAGGAATCTGCTATTTCTTTATAGAAGCCCTAGCTTCTGATGGATTTTCCTAGTGCAGTTATTAATGTGTAGCTCAATTTTAGTTGGTTGTCTATGGTGATGCCACGTAGTTTTGTGTTGTTATTGACGTCAATAGGAGTATTATTTAAGGATGTTATGGTAAAGGAAGATTTGATGTGGTTAATAGATTTGGGGAGAAAGAGTAGCAGTTTAGTCTTTTTTAGGGTTGAGGATAAGTTGGTGTTTTTTGAGTCAAGTCTCAACAGAGTTGAAGGATGTCTGGGTAGTTGATAGGAGTTCAGAGGGAGAGTTTGCAATAGTGATGACTGTAATGTTGTCTGCATATTGGACAATGGTAGACTGAGGGCAAGAAGAGTAGATGGTAGACTGAGGGCAAGAAGAGTAGAGTGAGTTGGTAAAGATATTAAAAAGTAGTGGTCCAAATATGGATCCTTGAGGAACACCAGTTTGAACAGGTAGGGGGGAAGAAAGTGCAGAGTCCCATTTGACTGACTGTCTGTCAGTGAGATAGTTGGAAAACCATGCTACTGTATCAGGAGTGAAGTAGAGGTTGGTGAGTTTATTAAGTAATAGGGAGTGTGAGACAGTGTCAAAGGCCTTAGAGAGGTCAAGGAATAGACAGGATATGAGTTTATAATTGTCTTTGGCTAAAGAAATAGTACTGAGAAAGGATAGGAGAGCAATGGTGGTACTGTGCTTAGGATGGAAACCATGCTGGGTAGGGGTGAGAAGTTTTTCTTGTTGGAGATGCTGCATAGCTTGTTTGTGTATACACTTCTCAAGTATTTTAGAGAGAGGAGAGAGGATAGCAATAGGTCTGAAATTAGATATTTCTGTGGAGTTACTTCCTTTGTGAATAGGAAGAGTATAGACTGTTTCCAGATAGTTGGAACTTTAGATTCAGAGATGGAGTGGTTAATAAGGATAGATACAGGCACAGCCTGGGAGCGTGCAACAGTCTGGAGAAAGTATGAAGGGATGTGATCAGCTGATACACAGTATGGTTTAAGTTTAGAGAATAGAGCTTTAATGTAGGTAGTAGGAACAGGTTTGAGAGAGAGGGGGTTTATTGGGTCAGCAGTTGGTGGTGGTTTAGTGAGGTTAGAGGAGCTGTCATTAGAGGGGGTACTGTTAAATAGTTTGGAAATAGATTCAATAAAATAAGTGTTAAAAGTATTTGCAGTCTCTTCAGGGGACTTTTCAGGGCATGGGTTTGGTGAGGTAGGGTGACCAGGGTGTAGTATCTGGTTTATAGCATTCCAGAATTTTTTTGGATCAAATTTTAATGTAGTTGGGGGATTATAGTAGAAAGTTTTTTTGTCATTGTTAATGAGTTTTCTTGTTTGATTGTGAAGTTCTTTGTACTTTTGCAAGTCAGCCGGTAGCTTGGATTGTACCCATATTTTCCCAGCCCTGTCTCTGCTTTTCATAAGGGCATGGGTAGTTTTAGTTAACCAAGGTGAAATGTTAGCTTTTATTAAAATTTTTCTAGGTGGGGCATGCTTCATCTAGTGGAAGCTGCTTAAGGAAGCCCCAGTTAACTCTAGAGAGAAGGGTTTGGAATGTTTCAAGGTTAAAGTTAGAGAGTTTTCGGCAGGTAATCTATCGGTGTGGTTTGGAGAGATATATGATGGTATCTCTAAGCACTTTTAAAGGTGAGTGATCACTAAGGGAGTCGGGAAGAGCTTCTGGATTATGGTACTTGCAGGGATTAGAAACTAGTATCCAGTCTATGAAGGAGCTTGGACTGTGTGTTTTGGTGGTGTAAGTAGGTTGAGAGATCAGTTGAGTAAATCTATAGAGATTTATATGATATTGGGAGCTAGGAGTATTGAGATTCAACCAATTAATATTTACATCTCCTAGGAAGATAGTTTCATTAGGGATGTTTTGTGAGAGATAAGAAAGAAGGTTTTCCAGTAAGAGAATGTTGTCCCTGGTGGGATATATATGGCTATTATTGTAATGATACTATGATTATTAACCTTCATGTTTGCAGGAAGTATATCAGCAGGTGATATGGAGGGAAAAGTTTGTTTGGTTTGAGAAAGAGTAAGTTTACTAGAGTGGATTATAACAATGCCACCACCTTTCTTTTTAAAGCAGTCTTGGTGGAGAATGTTGTAGCCTGGGGGGGTGAATATCTTTATCTTGGTGTTGGGGTTTAAGCCAAGTTTCTGTAACAGAGATAATGTTAGGGTTGTGCTGAGATATCCATGCATGAAACTGACTTACTTTGTTTACGATGCTTCGAGTAGAAAGACAGGTGTTTGTTAGGTATGGATGACTGGTTGTAGTTCAGGGGAATGTTTTGTGGAGTGTATGAGTTAGTATTAGGACCAGGATTGGAATGTATGTCACCTGATATGAGCAGAGACATTGGGAAATTGTATGGCTTTCTTTTAAGTGGGTGGTTATAAAGGTGAATTGTTCTGAATTTAGGTAAAGGATGATATAAGGGAGCAGCAAAAATAGGTGCAACCAATGGTCAAAAAAGGCAAGACTGGTGCTAAAGTAGCATACCACAGTTTATTGAACACTTTCTTCAAAAGACTTCATCAGAAACACAATAAAATTTAAAAACATCATTTAAATACTCAAACCAATCAAACAATTAATCCATCCATGTAAAATTTAAAAAGACATACCACTAAAATAAAATAAAAACTTTAACTTAATTTAAATATGCAATTAAATTAGCATCCTTGTTAAGATTCAACTTTCTATATTAAAAAAAAACATTTAATATTGATAGCCTCATTTAACCTGACAAGCTGACAAGAAGCCTGGGTTAAATGAAGCTATCAATATTAAATGTTTTTTAAAATATAGAAAGTTGAATCTTAACAAGGATGCTGATTTAATTGCATATTTAAATTAAGTTCAAGTTGTTGCTTGTATTTCTATGTATTTTAGTGGTTTGTCTTTTTAAATTTTACATTGATGGATTAATTGTTTAATTGGTTTAAGAATTGAAATGATGTTTTTAAATTTTATTGTGTTTCTGATGAAGTCTTTTGACAAAAGCATTCAATAAACTGTGGTACGCTAATTTAGCACCAGTCTTGCCTTTTTTGACCATTGGTACCAGATTTTGTTGGCATGATATAAGGGAGGGAGTTTTATTTTGGGGAAGGATATGTTGGTAGGGAGGATGGATGCACAGATGAATACAGGTTGTTGAGGGGCAGAGAAATTATGTGAGTGAGGGGAGGAAGGGGCTTTGTAGATTGGGGTTAGGAATGGTGGAGATGCTGTGATAGTAAGGAGGAAGAGTAATAGTGGTAAGAGTACAACAGGGGTAATAGGGATAGACATTTTTTAAGGAGAGGAGAATACTTAAGTAGAGAGATGATGATTAGTTAGGAGTGGTTGGGAGGTGGAGTAAGGTGGGAGGTAATAAGTGAGATTAGGGTAGGTAGGTAAGACTAGAGTGTAAGAGTAAGCCTTAATACTGGAGGGGGAGGAGTTAGAAGGAGGAAAGAGGTGGACTCTAGGTATAAAGGAAATGATATGGGGGTGGGTGGGAGGGGAGCGAAGAGAGCCTGAGCATAGTGAGGGCGAGTGGAGCAGGGCTACACTGGAGACAGAGAAATGCAGAAAAAAATCAATAAGTATGAAGCCAATTAAAGGGAAAAAGCTGATAAAGTAGTTATAGAAATATAAGGTAAGATAGTCCCTTTTTAACCTTTCTTAGTTTGAGTCCTATAGGAGCAATGGAATGGGTTGGAGTAGTACAGGGCTTACCAGATACCTCAATTTCAAACCAGGAAAATGCATGTTTAAGCCATTGGTGGGTATTATAGGGGTGTAGATTTGCTGGTCATTCATGGTACAGTGCTCTACAGGTTTCTCTAGGTGTACAGGCATTCAAACCAAGAAATTTGCTTAGCAGATACCAGGAATTAGTTTCTGCATGACAGCAAACATACTTTGTTTCAGTTAAATGATGCACTGGGCTGTTGCCGTTTCTAGGTAGGGAGATCACTCTTAGTGGCTTTCTGGACAGGAACACTGCCATTTAATAAGGATGAAGTCAGAGTAGTTATTGGATAAATCTAGGAGGAAAAGGTGCAGAGACACAGGACAGGAAGGCTACATGAAGCTGCAGTAGGGTTTTAACTTCATAGACTGCTACCGGACAAACATCAGATAAACAGAATATAACAAAGTGACACTATTGCACATAAAGGCTATATGTCCTTCTCTAGCAACTTAGGGTTAGTGGGCTCATTATATGGTTAGCACAGGACTAGAGAAAAATAGTACCTTAAACTTTGAGGAGTGAAAGGAGGGCTAGAAAGTATGTAGCTACATTAGGGGCCCTGTTATTTTCAGTTTATTCACTTAAGGCGACACTCTCCTAAAAAGTCATGCGGTCCTTAGCAAAGACCTTTGCATCTGCTAGCTAACTTTAGAGTGGCAAAAACAGTTGGCAATATTCAGCAAACAGCAAGATAAGGCTTAGTACATCATGAGAAATTGTCTGTGTTACAGAAGTATACTGGAGCAGGCCCCTTTGAGTAATGTTTTTCTTTACTACAGGCATCACTACATGGTAAGTGTATTTTGTCTTCTTCAGTTTGTTTATAAAATCATATGTTCTGTGTGCTGATGAATTAGGTTACAGTGTGGAATTAACTTCACAGCTGATGTTTCCTTATGACAATGATTTGGCATTTTAAACTTTATAAGGATTAATCTTTCAGATTAGAAATGCATGACATCTGCTTACAACATTTTTTGGTATTCCAAGCATACTTCTCAACTGTCCAGATGTTTGCAGAAAGTCCACATTCTTTTGCTTCATATTTCTGGTCTGTTCACATAAAATTTTTGTTTTCTGGTAAATCACTTGCAAAATATTGAAGACCGAGGTCAGAAGATGGACAGACATTTGAATTTCAGAATTAATACCCTTCCGAAAATTCATGCTAATGCAAAACCTGTTATCAACTTTTCTAAGTTTGTAAGAACAATATTTCAAAATTTGTTCCTATTTTTGGGCCTTTGTCCCCCCATTATTTATGGCTTTGTCCAGATTTTTTGGTCTAAGAGGTTGAGATGTATTATTCCTAGGGTTGCATTTAACAATATCAGCTCAGAATGAATGTGAACAGCAGTAAGTTATAGGATCCTGCTCAATAGGCAGATGATTAGTCTAGACTTTGTTACTTTGCAGTGTGGAAGGACATTAAAGAAATATAGTTATTTAGACTTTACGCTATTTGTTCAGTGGCACGTTTTTAATGATCCACTCTGGCTGGGTATATCTCAATGCACCAAGATAACCAATTTTGGAGTATTGTGTTTCTGTGAGCCAAACACTGTTCTGAGGTTTGTATACTGTTCTGAGGTTTGCACACTAGTCTGACATTTGTGGTATTACCACTATTCTGATGAAGGTAAGCTGATTTGTAGTGAATGAAAAAACTATGCAGACATTAAGTACCTGAGGTAAATCTCATATTCTCTTACAACAGCCTTTAGCAATATGGAAAAGAGTACAGAATAAAGAATGAATGCAATGTAATATCAAAATTGTGTTTAAATGTTTTCTTCAGATAACATTTTCAAAGCTACAGCAACCAAAATATATAATGGTATGTCATATTTTATTCCAAACCCAGTCCCATTAAAGTTGATAACATATAAGTTATTTTGGAAGTAAGAGTGCAGACTTGACAATAGTTACCAAATATTTTGGAAAGCCCATAATGTAGTCATGAACCTTTGCAGGCAAAAAGAATTATAAAGTTTTGTGCCGCTACAGCTGGCTAACCCTACAGCAATCTGTGACACTTGTTATCCTGGTCTATGATTAACATGATTAATACTTCATTTTTCTGTACTGCATGTTGTAGATCAAATGTCCATAAGTTTACTGCTTTGGTCTTTTGCTAAAAAGCTATGAGGTTCAGTTACAAAATGGCTCAGTTTCTTGAGCATAGTGGCTGTAGGTCTTGTACCAACCATATAATTTTGATGAATGTTTCCACCAGGGATAAATGCAAATTCCACCTGTTTCCATTCTTATAATTTAAGTGAGCCCCTGATTACCAAAGTATAGGTTAATGGTAATTCCCTGTCTTCTACTTACAACCTCATAAAACCTGAATAGCATTGGACAGACAGGACTAAACAAAATGGCTAAAATGGGAAGAAAGTCAGGTAAATAGTGGCCTGTTTTGACTTTTACTATGGAACTGTAAGCAGTTGGGCATTGACTTCTGCTGGCCTCTGACTGGGTAGTATGTGTGGGACATCACTGAATGGTCTAGTTGCAGTTTTGGTGAGAACCTCTTTAAGGCCTTTGTGCAGCTTGTCTTTCTGTTGCATCCAGCTGCTATAAGTGCAATCAAGGGTATCTACAAACAGAAGACCACATCAAGTGTACTGATCCCAGTAACGTCTGGGTTAATACTACTTATCAGGAAGCAGTTTGAGTTTAATGTTACTCTTTTGCTTTTGTTGAGAGAAGAAGCTAAGGATCATTGATTCCTTGTTGCATGCAGCTTAGTTAAGACCAGCATTCCATTAACAGACAGATAGCACCTCTTTAATCAGCTTCAAACCTTCAGCCCACTTTTGTCAGTACCGGAGCCATGAGTTTGCATTTTCAAACCATCTCTGTATTCCGTTTAATCGAAATGGGCATCCTGAAACAATGCAGCTATTGTCTCATGTTTACTGACAACCACCTACTACTTAAATAATCTGACACAGTGTGAGAGATGCAGTTATTTAATGCTATGGAGATAAAACTCTCACTTGAAGACAATATAAATAGCAAGCAGATTGTCATTACCACACAGTACCATACTAAACCTATGACATACAGATCAGATCATACACACAGACCTAAATATGCTGAGGCTCTTTAAAGTCACCTACCTAAGCCACAAAGGCCTTATAAATATAGCATAACAAACAGGCACCCTCAGCAACCTCCCAAACATACAACACATGCAACACCCCTTGAAACATACATCAGAGTCACAGTTCAAAAGCAACCAGGCAAACCTCCATACAATCCAATATCCTAGTCATAGGTGACTCCATTGTGAGACACACAGATGCACCACTCACCAAGCTGTGCAAGCAGAAGGTTGTAGTCAGTTATTTATTAGGTGCCAGGTTTTGCACATTATGCATGCAGTCAAGTCTTGTGCCATAAGAACTTTTATGATATAATCATAGTAAATATGGGTGTAAATGACATGAGATGTACCTTGTTGGACTATACAAAGAGAGATATGATGGAGCTCTTGGAATAGGTGTCTGACGCAGATATGACCTAGCCTTGAGCAGCATTTTACCATCACCTAAAATGATGAAATATGAACAAAAGATTATTGACTTCAACAAATGGCTTAGCTTCAGGTGTCATTTAAAAATATATATCAGCCTGGAAGGAGATGGAAGAGAGTCCTAACTGCTTTGTTAGGGATAGCCAGCACCTGTTCAGCAAAACTAAAAATTTGTCCACCTCCACACTGCCTTTTTTAGTCAATGCCCATCCTCAAAAGCTCACAACATACTAAAACAAAAAAGAATCCAGATAACATAAAGATATTGCTTCTCAATGCAAGGAGCCTCAAAAAAAAAAAAACCTCCACTCCCTACAATCACTCCTTACCATGAAAAACACTGATGTATGTATCATTATGGAGACATAGTTCAAGACCATTCAGAGCATCCTATCAGTGCAGAGTTTGAATGCTTACCACATATTCACACCCACCACATTTGATCAAGGCACTGAATGTGATGGTGTCTTCATATTTGTAAAACACACTTTTGCTTCAGACTAGTTAGACAAGTTAAAACTCCTTTATATCATTTAGAAAATCTAAATAAACCTCTATTTCACCAGCTGGATTGCCAGCTGGCTCACAGATAGGACATAGATAATCAAAATAGGGGGAGTTGCCTTTACAAACAAACAAGTCACCAGTGGAGTCTCCCAGAGTTCTGTCCTGGGACTGTGCCTGCTTGGCATCTACTATTCTGAAGTAAAAGCCAATACCAAGGTCTCCGGCTGACTAAATCTGCAGATGACTGTAAGCTTGGAGTAGTCATTGAATCCTGAAATGACTTAGCCATCCTACAGTAAGGTTTGTGTTAAATAAATAACTGGTATCAAAATTATGGTCTGAAACTAAATGCCAAAAAATGCATTATTGTATCCTTTAGGAAATCATCTACCCCAGGGAACTACCACAATGGCAACAGACCCCTAAGAGTTGACCCAGTTGTTTGGAGTTTGGGAGCTTATGTGGATAGTGCCCTAACTTTTGACCAGCATGTCTATTGTTGTAAAAAGGTCTTCTATATAGCACAGCTTATAAACAGAGGGATTGTGACTAGATCTAGGGATATTATTGTCCTTCTTTACTCCGCCCTCATTAGGCAGTCATTGAATATAATGCCCCCTTTGGCATGTATATGTCCAGACACATGCAACAACTGGAATACTCACAGAGTTTTCTTACTAAAAGGAAACAAGGCTTAAACAACATGTCCTACATAGACCAACTCAAAGCCCTGTTATTATACTCAGTATCCTACAGACTGCAAAGAGGTGACCTGTGTCTGGCATACAAAACATCCTCTGACCCCTTACTGATGCATTTACTGCACATCAGCAAGTCAAATGGCATCAGAAATACTCAGTCTTGGGATCTAAACCTATTCTGTACCATCAGCAGAACAGTTTAGAGGGACAGGTATATTTCAAAGAGGATACTGCTGCTGTGGAACAGACACCACATCCATGTAAAACAAAGTTCTTCCCTGTCCATTTTCAACAGCAACTTAGATCTATGGAAGGGAAGAAGAACATTTACCCCAGAACTGCCCCCTGTACTACTATTGGACAGATGCTTTAACCTATGCATGTGTCCCTTCAAAGTATCTATGATATGATCCCAGTTATTCTCATTAGGAGTAATATATAATTATCAATCATGGGATGGGTATGGCCAATCTATAACCAAATGGGATGGGTTCATTTGAACAGAAAAAGGGACGTTATAAGCTTAAAATGCCCCACAAGAACAGCTGGCCTAGTAATTACCTGTGTACCTATGAACCTATGTCCAACACCTAACAATAGGACCACTGCTATGTCCCCATCAGCCCATACCCAGTACCTAATTAGTATGGAGTCCCTGTGCATTAAGCCAAACACCATTCTCCTAGGGACTTCAACTGCCCCTCCATTAACCAGGAGATGTATACATCCTCTAACACATAGGCCAAGAGATTTGTGGACTTTATTAATACAGACTCTTTGGATGAACTAGTCTGCACCCCAAATAGGAGTGATAAGATCCTGGATTGGGTCTTCATAAATATGGGATACTTCTGCTTCCTACCCATTGCAATATCCCACCTAGTTAAATCAGATAACAAATCAGTCACATTAACCTTAAGACTGAAGCCAGAAATATTGTCCAGTACCATGGTATTCAGAGATAATATCAAGGCTCATCTAGTGAAGCTATGCGATGACCTGGCTAAATTCGACATCTCCTTCCAACTCGTTTATCCAACTATGTATGCAAAATCCTTTACTGACATATTTGATGCATATATGAATAGTTACATAGATGCATTTATTATCCAAAGTAAATACAATGCTTCATTGAAAAGTAAACCCCTATGGTGAAATCCAAATACAAACAGGCCCTATAATAAAAGAAAAAAAAACTCCTTGCATGTAAAAATAAATGTAACTCTCAAGATGCAAAAAAAGCTCTTGCTATTAGGGAACTCTTGTCCATGATGAAATCAACAAAAGCCAGATATGAGATAATAATTGCCAGCTAAGCAAAGGACAACAACAAAGCCTTCTTTACCAACCTCAGAAATTATTCCCAGCATTAGGTAGAGCTAATAGTACATGACATCATATACTCGGACACAGAAGACATAGCCATGACATCATATATTCAGGCACAGTGGACATAGCCATGACATCATATACTCTAGGCACAGTGGACATAACCAATCTACCAAGAGATATATTTAGCTGTAGTTTCACCCATTTCCCCTCCTACATTCTCAAATCTCATACTCACTTCTACACCTTCCCTCAAATCTCCCATGAATAAGTCATCCAAGCACTATTCAAGGCCAGGACCACAACTTCTATGGGCCCAGATATACCAGGCTGCTTACTGGTTAGTCTGAAACAAAATCTGTCAGAACCCCAGGCAAAACAGGCTTTGTGCCAGACAAATGGAGGACAGCAACTGTCATCCCATTGCACAAGAGGTGGGGTGTCAACAGACCCAGGAAATTATAGACCCATTAGTCTGACCAGCTTAATCTGTAAGGCTATGAAAAGGATCATTATGGAATTAATAAATAAGGACATAAGTAACAAACAAACTCTTGTCCCAAGACAGTTCGGATTTGTTAAGGGCAGATCTGGCTACTTAATCAGGTTGACTTCTTTAAGAAGGTTGTTGAAGCAATGGATGAGGGCAAATCAGTACACACTACATATCTAGACCTTATAAAGGTATTTGGCACCATCCCACAATCAGGTATTATAGATAAATTATCCCATCTAAATGTTAATCCCCATATAACCCATTTGGTGGCTAAATGGCTCACAAACAGAACCCAGGAATTTAGGGTGGGCTGTTCTACCTCCTCAGAAAGACTTGATATTAATGGTGTACCCCAGGGTTCAGTCTTTGGGCCACTATTTTTTGACATTCACTTCTTGGAGGTCAAAGCTACTGTTAAGGGTTTAATGCCATCCACATGATCCCCTAAGATAACCTTTCCCAAACCAATAGCTAGTGTCAAAACCATGGGCTCAAAGTAAATACCAAGAACTGCATTATAGTATCCTTTGGAAAGAAGATGTTCCCTGTGTCCATCACATTGATGACATCCTTGAAAACTGATTCAATAGTTAGGGACCTAGGAACCTATGTAAACTAGGAATTTCCCTTCAATCACTACATTTCCACTTTTGTAAGAAAGTGTATTTTCATTGCTTAGCTTATTTCCAAGTGTATGGTGTCCTGGTCCAAGATTGTCATTATTCCATTGTATTCTACCCTCACCAGACCGACCATTGAGTATAATGTCCTCTGTGGTGTGTACCTGTTCACACATTTTACACAACTTGAATGCCCAATGTATCTTACTAAGAAAATCAAAGACCTAAAGCAAAAAACTATGTAGATGACCATCTCAAAGCCTTGTCCCTTTTTGGTGTAATATAAGCTGTTGAAGGGCAATCTCTGGTTGCATACCAAACCTCATCAGCCCCTATCCTATCAGACCTACCACGCTTTTGCAATACCAGTGGGTGCATGATCTAAATCTCTTTTGAAACATAAATAAAACATGTTGGAGGGACAGATATGCATAACAGAGAATACCATTTCTTTGGAACTGTCTTCTTCTCCACATAGAGCAAAGTATTTCTCTTACTCTACTCAAATGTAATCTGGATGAATGGATGGGTAAACACAAATTCACCCTTAGTTTAGCACGCTTATTCCTCATGGATGGGGCAACATATAAATATGTTGCTTATCTCTGGGTTATTTGTATTTAAAATATAAGGGCTAAAAACTTTATGGAATTCTAAAGATCCTCACAGATCAATAGTTATAGTACCTATGAACGTATGAACTTATAAAACAACAATAGCTATATCATATAATACCCAACAGAACTACTTGGAAATAAAACTTTCTGAAGAGCTTTACTCTGAAAAAAATTTGAAAGCAGAAGATACATGAAGCAACTGATTAAAGTATTGTAATATAGACTTTTTAGAAAAGCAACCATAGTAGGCAGCTGAGATTAGAAAACAGCACATCATTTGTCTCCATTAATTCTACAAAGACAAAAAAAATATATGATCGTTCAGGGCACTTGTAACCAACCTCTTTGGTACAGAGAGTAATGCAGAACAACATGAGATTGTTTTTGTGATGCAAAACCACAAGCTCACAAAACACTATTTATGGAAGACAGCCAGATCAAAACACTATGTACATTCAAATATAAACTGCTCAGTGCATTTCTTCACTTTTATCAGCAGACCATGAAGCCCCTAAGATATCATAGTAAAATACTATTACTTAGTAGTGTGTCATATTGTATAAAAAAGTGAAGCCTCTTTCCATTGCCAATTAACCACCTACCTAACTAAACAACATACATAAGTATTTTACTTATTCCAAGTATTGTACCAGCTCTATACGAAGATTTCTTTTGAGTTAAGCTTGTGCTTGTTTGAAAAATCTAAGCCAGCAGAATCCTTGAATTCTGTTTCCTAATCAATGTTAAATTGATTAACAAATCTGAAACTAATTAATGAGAACCACTAGGCATTCTTAACCAGAGATGAGTGATTGTTGATCAACCTTCCTATATATGTTGCAAATATTAAGGAATTGCTAAATCATAAACAGATATCCTTCCTGATATTTTGACCAAAACAGTTTTATCCAAATAGAGAAAGAGAATGTGTGTGTGTGTGTGTGTGTGTGTGTGTGTGTGTGTGTGTGTGTGTGTGTGTGTGTGTGTGTGTGTGTGTGTGTGTGTGCATGCGCGTGTGCATGTGTGGGGTCTATATTATGATATTGCATGCTCAGAAGAGCGAATGACACATAATCAACCCCATGTAAGCAAAAGCTTACAATGTTGAAACCTCAGAATAGTGATTTTTTGGAAAAAAATCGCTGTACTGAAACAAAAAAACCCTGTAACACCCCCTACTTAAATATACCAACTCCAAGATCGCACTACAATGCCAAAAACAGCAAAGTAGCAAAAGCGGCCAAGCGAATTCTTTCCCAGGGAAAAAATTTGGTGAAAAGTTGCTTCGGTATTTTGCCTTTTTCCGCTCTTCAGTTGAACAAAGATGCATTCGACAACCTGTGACTGCGACAGCGTAATAGGGAGCCGCATGTGTGCGTGTGTGGTCTGTGTGTGTGTGTGTGTGTGTGTGTGTGTGTGTGTGTGTGTATACCTCTCAACCTCAAAGCAAGAAATTTGTACAAAACCACAAATAATGGGAGGACAAAGGCTAAAAAATAGGGACACTTTTTAAATATTGCTCTTACACACTTAGAAAGTCAATAGACTAACACGTTTTGCATTAGCATGATTTTTCTAAAAGATATGAAGTCTGAAACTCAAATGGCTGCCATTATTTTCTGAATTCAGTCCTCAATGATTTGCTAGTGACAACAGAAAACCACAATTTTATGAAAAACAGGCTAAAAATATGAAACAAAAATCTGGACATCTGAGAGGTGTGTTTGAGTGTGTGTGTGTGTGTGTGTGTGTGTGTGTGTGTGTGTGTGTGTGTGTGTGTGTGTGTGTGTGTGTGTGTGTGTGTATGCATGCGTGCATGGGTGCATGTGTGCGTCTGTTTTAAGAGTGAGAGACTTTTTTTTTGTAGCTAGATGGAGATTCTTTTAACAACAGCAAAGTTTAATATTTAGACTGTCTTAAACACATTACTATTACAATAAATATTTTGCTATGCATGCTAGACTAAGCAACTAGTATTAAAACACATGCTATTTGAATAGAGCTGTACTTTTGCAATGTGCTAACATTTAACTGCAAGCTCTTTTTTGTTGTTAAACTGGTTATGGCTTGCAAAGTGCTTGTAATAAAAATATTGTACAAATCAGATTTGAATACTTCAAAGAAGCATATCAGCTGTGGACACTATCTAAGATCTGATACAGATTATTTCCATTTAAAATAATTAAGTGCCAATTTATGACCATAAGACATATGTTCTTCAAGTAAAAGATTCAGCTATGTGGCATTAAAATCAACTGTATTTATTTACTCTAAAATATGCACTTAATTTTTCAGGTAAATGCTTATTTGGAATAGGAAGATGTCTTTGACCCATGTAAACAATTAAATGTAGTCCAGTTTTGTAGAGTATAATCTAATGTTTTTCAAAGGGAGTCAGTTGTTCTTAAGTATATGCAATTGTGTAATCTGATGCAGAAATAATGGAAACATGAAAGACAAAAAAACACCATGGAAGATAAGAGGTACTACAAGACAGGAGATTGACAGATGCACAGGTTTTCACTCAGCTTATGGCCAAAGACCATCAAGAAGCACAACAATTTTACTTAATACTTTCGGAAACTAACAATGTTCCTCATTAAGTAGATTTTTACCTCATATCCCTGGTGAAAATTAGTTATCACCTATCTAATTGTCTAAACTGGTTTTAGAGGTTGCTAGGGAAGCATTCTTCTTGATATATAAGGGCAGCATGTTCCAGAGATGGGTTAAATTTTTAATTAATGTCATGCCAGCTGGTGTTGTTGAATTTGTCTCCAGAATGGGTATTTGCTTTACCACCTGTTCCATTTAGGTGAAGGAGTTCAAAGAGTGATGTGCCATTCATGGTACAGAAGGGTAAGCAGATATCACCTGTTAGAAATCTGCATAACACTGAGTAGAGGGAAAGGGATTTTGCTGTATCAGAACAGCTAAGGATACTGAGACCCAAGATCCTTCTGGTGAGAAAACATTGAGGTCTCTCAAGCTATTTTATGAGTTCAGAGAAGTACAAGCTGATGGGCCTAAAAGAAATAAATAAAGTGAGAAAATAACTTCTTTGGAACATGCTGCTATACCACAGTGAATAAATTATAATGTGGTGGTCAAAAGAGAGCCTTTTGTCAACAGACTTACCCATGTCCCTGATGGCTGTCAAATTTAAGTGGAATGTCATTTATTTCATGAGTCATGACAATGTAAGATTTACCAAAGGAAACTATGCTGCATTTCTAATTACTACATCAAGCATTTCTTTGGTCCAGTCCTTGTTGGGGAATTTGAGTATAAGAATGGAATTTCATAACTAGAACCAATCAAGCTTTCATTAATGAGCATATTGGTTAGCCATAGTCCCATGATATCTAATTTTTTGTAACAGAAATATATACCAAAGAGGAGGTGACCCAGGGCAGAATCCTGCGGAATAAGACTGATGAAATTTTTTTGTCCTGAACAGATGTCCCATACTTAACAGCACGGGTACTTACAGACAACCAATTAGTCGAGCAAACTATGTATGGATTAATGTTGAGAAGGGAGGGTATGTCAATAATTCCAGTATGGGGATAGTGTCAAAATACTGTGGACTATATATATTCTCTTATCCATGGCTTCAGCAACCCTTTGAAAACACTGAACCAGGCCAAACTGTTGTGACTCTAGGTATAATGTCACCTACAGTATATCATTGTTTATTAGTTAATTTGTATTAATTTCCATAGTCTTGCAAAGAATGTTAGTGACACTAATAGTCCTGCAATTCCCACTACTAGTAGACAGACCACCTTTATGCAAAGGCACCACAACTTTCATTCTCCACCGATAGCTAGTGATGAGACTCAGGATGAAGGGGTGCTGGAATAACTTGAATAGATGGGACTTTTGCTTCTAAGCAGACATCCAGGGATATTGTCAGGACCAATTTCAGTAGTGTTTTTATTTTTAGAACGTTCCAAACAGACTTGGGCCACATTTATCTAGGTAGGGATATGTTAGAGGGAAGGGAGTGGCAGAAGATATGGTAGGTACAGTGAAGTTGGAACAGAATCATCTGCAAGAATATTCACAATGTCTAACCTCTACTTCGGCCGGGTGCTTTCTCTTCCATTTGAAATTTGTTGGTGAGCATTGGTTCTTGGTTAAGACTGTGTGTACACGTTATGGAGGAAGAAGGCGGCGTGGTCGATGTGGGCGTGCTGCTTAAAGAAATGAATGAGCAGTTGAAGCTTCATACCGCTTTAATTAACAAGCTTATGTCATCTTCCAACACAAGTATTGAGTCTACGGGGAGTTTGGGTTTGCCACTTACCCAAGCTTCTCCTCCGTCAGCGCTTTCAGGTTCTAGCGGTACTGGTATGTCCGATCAACACAATAACACTGTCCGGTCTAATGATCGGGACGTGTTGGTTAGCAGTGATTCTTGGAAACATAACCAGTACTCGTTTAACCTTAAACAAACTCCCAAAGAAACTGATGCCCATATTGTGAGAGGCAACATGAGGGAGTTGTTAAAACAATTTGAAGTTAAATTGTTTAAATTAAAGCGAACTCAAATGGAAAATGGTTACTTGCGTAAGAACACTGAATTGGGGCTAGTACCAAAAGGTCTTAGATTATGGAGATATCCAAATAGCAGTGAGCGTGAACCAGAAATGTTAAAAGAGTTGCATGAACTTTTTAACAAGACTGGTCTGGCATTGTTGGAAATCATGATTAAATACAATGATAAGAAAATTGAATTACTTTTGTCTGAGATGGAAGAACTGAATAATAACATCAGTCAGGATCTTTTGTTTGATCAATACTACACAAACTATGTGAATATCATTAAGGATGTGGAACATAGTTGTAATATTATATATGATAAAAAACAAAATAAAATTAAGAGGGACACAAGGATCTTTGCATCTGGTATGGTGTATCCCAAATCACATTTTTTACATCGTGGACACAGTAAGACGGATAACAGTGTCACCCGTTTGGACGCATTGGATGACATCACTTCCCCTCCTCAATCGGAAGATTATGTACAATGGCAATACGGCAGCCCAGGTAATGGTGAAGGCCCTAGAAGATCTAAAAGACTCAGAGGGCAACATATCTACGAGGACGATGAGGATTTTGAGCATGCGGCCAAGGAGGGATCCGGATAAATTCAAGAAAGTGAATTTTCAAAAAGCAGCGTGGGGGCACAAGTAGCCGATGGCGCCCACCACTATGAGGTACTTGGTAAGCAGACTTACATGATTCCAACTTTTAGTTGTGATTCGACTACAATGGACGCCAACATTGGTGTCGATTTGTTTGTTTTTAAAGATAATAATTTTAAAGATAATTGTTTAGATCATATTTGTTCTGCACACAAAATTCATGGTAATTATACAGATACGGACAATATATCTCATTTTGGGACACTAGAGGGAATGTCTATGTCGGATTTTTCAATAAGTGTTAACAATCAACGGACGGTTGTGGACAATGTGGATAGTAGTCTTTCACTTTGTGATTTAACTTTACATGCTTACGCTGGACAATCACAAAACTTTAATACAAGTGTCTTAGAAGAACAAGAGAAGGACATTTCTGGCAATAATGGTTTAGATTTGTTATGTGAAGCACATGAGCATGTTATAAGTGATTTGAATGTGCATGTAACATTTGATAGTACAATTGAAAAAGAAGGGGAATGTGGGTTGTTTTCAACCTGACATTGTGGTCAATGACAATGGGGATTTTAAATTGTACAATTACACACGTCAGACATTCGATAGGGAATGTGTTAATTTATTTTCAAAGGGTTTTAGTTTTGTACCATGCAGGAGAGGGAACATAGTGAATACAATTGTGGATTTAAAATTATTTACTAGAAAATTAAATTTAAAAATCTTGTATCAAAGCAACTTATGGGATATTAATGTACATGGTAAACACAGTTTGTCTAAACCAAGCACTTATAACCCTCCCATGCATGAAAAAGTGGCTTTTTTTGAAAAAGTGACTGAAAATGATATAAGGGATGTTTTTACTAAATACCATACAAAGTTTAATAAAAATATGACTTATAAGGAAGAAGCTACTTTAAAGAGAATTTTGTCCACTAAAAATATTAGAATAATGAAACCAGACAAGGGTAGTGGAGTAGTCATAGTAGACTACCAGGATTATGTTTCCTACATGAATGCCCTGTTGATGGGGGATACATATGTGGAAATTAGTAGAAACGAAATTAATATAGCCCACAAAAGAATAGATACGACACTTTATGATATGTTGTACCAGGGTGAGTTGGATGAAGATGAATGGCGTTTTTTACAAAATGAATATCCAGTCATTAGTGGAATTTTTGGCATCCCCAAAATACACAAAGGCTTAGACAATTTACAATTTAGAGCTATAGTGGATGGCAAACGTAGCAAAACACATTTTATTAGTCAGTATTTAGATCATCATTTAAAGCCTGGTATTGAATTCTTTTCACACATACTTAAGGATTCGTGGGATTTTTTAGCTAAAATAAACTCTATTATATTTAACTTGGGAGACACATTCATTACTATGGACGTTTGTAATTTGTTTACTGTTATACCCCATGATAAGGGGCTCGAATGGTTAGAAGAACAGTTATTTTACACGAATCTATATGATCAAAACAAAATTAATGCACTAACAAAGTTAATGGATATTGTGTTAAAAAATAACTTTTTATTTTTTGAAGGGGCCTATTTTAAACAAAAGAGTGGGGTAGCCATGGGGGCAGCTTGTGCCCCCAGCTTTGCAAATTTTGTATTGACCTATTGGGAGCTTAACTATGTGTTCAATACTGAGTTTTTTACACATATTAAATTTTATGGCCGTTTTTTAGATGATTTATTTATTATTTGGAATGGTGAACAGGCAGAACTAAAAGCCTTCTTAGATTATTTAGATAGTAGTGTTTGGTTTTTGAAGTTTACACACACTGTTAGTCAGGATAGTATCAGTTATCTGGATATCAAGTTATCCTTTGACAAAAGTAAAAATAAGTTAACATCCAATATATATAGAAAGTCCACCTTCTCAAACTCTTATTTACATTATGACAGCTGGCACCCTGACCACCAGAAAAAAGCTGTGGTTAAAGGCCAGTTGGTGAGGGCAGCCAGAATGGTTAGTGAGGAGGTGGACTTTCAAAATGAATTACAGTTTATATTAACACTTTTTTTGAACCGGGGTTACCCCTTGGAATTTTGTAACAGCATTGCTGTCAAAACAAAAGGAGGAACGGTTTTTACAAAGCCTTACTAAATGATAATGAGTGTTTGTTTGACAATGGTAATAAAATTCAACACATTGGTAATAGGCCATCTGTTTGTAATAGTATACCTTTATTTATTACTACTTTTAATGACACATTCGAGGTCATTAGAAGTATTATTAATAAGAATTGGAATTTTATAAATATGGACAACACAATGGGGGACCTTTTTAAAGGAAGTATCACATATATCTTCAGGAAAGATACATCATTTAAGGATTTGTTTGAAAGTCTAAATGTTGAGGATGGGAAGCATTCTAATAAACCCATGGCTAACTTCAAATGTGGAAGATGTTCGGTATGTAAACATGTGATTAATACTGACACAACAGTAACAGTAAATAAACACAAGGTTAAAATATACCAACATATTAATTGTTTCACACGTAATGTTGTTTACATTGCAGTATGTCAACAATGTGAAGGTTTTTATGTTGGGAAAACTAGTAGGCATTTGAGGGACAGGATTAAAGAACACATATTAGATATTAAAAATAATAAGTTAACCAATGCCTTAGCTAGACACATACATCAATTCAATAATCACCAGTTTAAGTTTTTTGGAATATTTCATCTGCAAATGGACCAACAAGGTAAAATTACCAAATATAACTTGGACACAATAGAATTAAGAACGCAGATCTTATTGAATGCCCACCAGTACCCTGGGTTGAATGAATATATTAGCATAAAACCAATTTTATGGCTAAATAGTATCAAAGGTAACTAATATAGTTTATATTATTATTTGCATCTATTTAAGAAATTACAATGTATTATATACACATAGGCATATATTGTCACATACATTATATCAACAATTATTTCGTAATTTATAGATCAACTTTACACTTTAACAATATTATTACATCAATATACACAACATATTACTATTTTAACTTTTTATATATTTTTTACATTTTAATTTTAACTATGTATAAAGTATTTAAACAAACAATATATTCACCATTATACATTTTAACTTTTAAAGCGTTTTATATTATACATTTTATATACATCATATATTTCATCATATCTTTGAATCACTCATTGAATTTATTGATCACATTGTTTAAATGCATTAATTAGAGTTATATCTATTATATCACACTAACATATCACCATTATTGTGCAATATATATATATATATATATATTTATTACATATTTAAATTATTTCTACATATGTATTATACAGTTTAAATACATTATATTTTACTTTTCGTATTTACATCCACTGTCACACACATACCATTTTATTGGGCATTATTTATATTTAATTACACAAAATGCAATACATACGTACTCATTTATATAATTATAAAAAAAAAGGGGGGGCGTTTTATATTTACACAATTATACTACATAAAATCAGAATTCACGTTTGATATTTGGATACAAAGTTTTGCATCATTTATTAAATGTTTTTAACTCATTGTATAGAGGGCAAACAATGTTGTTTATGTCTTTTTTTCAACCTCGGTTTCAATTTTAAACTATGCACTCATTAACTATGCTAAACAATTACATTAATTGACTGTTTAGTTAATTAATTTGGTTATATAAGTGGCTCATTTTGTCTGTAATTGTGTTCTGAAGAAGTCCGTGGAGACGGACGAAACCTAGGTCGACGCATGTGTTTTTCTGTGTTTTTGTAAATAAAATCCATCTGGTGCATCCATTGGAGCGTTTATTGGCCTTGTATCACCATATTTCAGTTCCTTTGTGGTGGATTATCGTTATGGTATAGCACCTCTACTTCGGCCGGGTGCTTTCTCTTCCATTTGAAATTTGTTAATATTCACAATGTCATTGGGGTCAGATAAGGAGGTGCAATTGGCAATAAGTTCAGTGCAAAATTTTAGGTAACTTCTGAATTTCCTAATACAGCTAAAGACAATCTTATGGTTGTCTTTTAAATTAGTTGGAATCCTAAGTTCATAGTTGGCCTTACATTTCCTAATAGTAAAAACATGAAGAATCGCAAATATCCTGATATTTTGGGAAATATATTGTCTAAATTTTATTTTAAATAGTGTGTTAAATTATGATACAACATTTAAATACATTAAAATGATACAGAACACCACAGACAACTAAAACTGCAACAAAGACTCCATGAAACAATAATTCACTGTTTTGCCCTGCCCAAATTTTCCCTGGTATGTTTGAATACCACCACTGGTTTCCCATGGAAAGAGGCCAATAACCCACTCAACAAACTATAGCTACATAAATAAATTAGAATACATAAAAATAAATTTGCTATTGTATGCTATTTTCCCTGTAGTGAACCTAAAAGCCACATGAGATAAAACATCTAGTTGCTATTTTTATATTTTTTGATTGCAACACTATTTCATCTAAAAATAGTATATGCTCCGATATACCTGCTACACTTAAAGTTTGTTAATCATTCTTTATGCAGATCATCATTAATTCTTCTGTTTGTAATATATGCTGAAAAAGGTTAATATCCTATTTTTTTCTGTGAAGCTGCAAAGTAGTCTCCTACTACTAATCTTTCATCCCTTACTGACAAGTTTTATTCAAATGCTTCTATCCATTTCTTTGTTGTACTAGAATCTTTATGGTAAAAATTTATTAAATAAATTTATCTTGGCAAAATACAATACACAAGCTTACTATCCTCATAAACTCCCCGTTCTATCTTCTCCATCTCTTTCTTTCACTTTCTCTCTCTCTCTCTCCCTTTCTTAATTATTAATCAATAGATTTGTGTGCATACTAAAGCCACATGATTTTCTTTTATTCACTGTAATACAGCACTTCTTTTAATTCTGTTTACATTTTCTAATGTAATAACTTTCTTTTTTCATCCTCCACTCAGTGGTTATATGTCCACCATCTCCTGGCTCTTCTCCACTTCTTCAGTTACAGAACTTTCTGTCCCTATCTGCACTGTTGAAAACATATTAATAATCTCTTGCAAATATGTTTCTTTTTCTTTTATTTTATATTTTATCCTTATTTTCTTCTAAGAATGCATAATCTACAACTTGTCCTACATCTTTATTTTTTAGCAATCTCATGTTTTCATTCTTTTTTTTATTCTTATAGTATCTTACTGCAGGACAATTTATCAAAGACAGTCTATTTCTTTGCACTTGAGCTGAGCATCACAGCATCTATAATGGCCAGTTTTCCAACACAGAGAAATACTATTTTCTGAGAACTTATATCAGTATATTGTGTTTACTGATAACTGTAATGCTGCACTTGTTCGTGCTTGATATTTCAATGTATCCCTGTCTTTTTGCAATAATGGAGTTATCCAGATTTAACCATTGCCTGCTTACTACACATAAATCAATTTAGCATTCTCAAGCTACATTCTAAGCCCTCAAAAATGAAAAACTGGAACATCAAGGCCAGGCAGGACTGCAGAGCAAAACTTTTAAATCGAAAGCCACAAGACAGTGTAAAACACTCTTGCAATGTAAAAACCACAATAAATTGTACAATAATCAATGTCTTGGGTAACTGTGAAATTGCTCTGATGAAGCCTGGTGGTTCCAGATGAAAGCGATTAACCTTGTGGATTATTGTGCAATTTATTGTGGTTTTTACAGTGTAAGAGTGTTTTACACTGTCTTGTGGCTTTCAATTAAAAAGTTTTGCTCTGCAGTCCTGCCTGGCCTTGGAGTTTCGTTTTTGGTGGTTGCTGTTTTGCTTCATTTTTACTGCATTCTAAACACTACAAATACTGTTCAATTTTTATTTCTTTAACATCATACAATCTTTTTAAGTCTGCCTTTATGGTTTCTGTAATTTCAACAGTCCTGGGAAAATAATTGTACAGCTTCTTTGTCTTAAACTAAAAATGTTCATTCCCTTTAGAAGTAATTTAAAAATATAATACCGTTTTATCAGTTTTAAGTGCTCTATCTGTAAAAAGCTAGTTTCACAAATGTACAACAGCACAAATTTCTTGCACTTGTATTCCCAATGGTTTCATTTTCCTTTATTAAAGAAAAAGTCTATTAAAAGTTATAATTATTTGTCCCACAAATCACAGTCTTGTAATGTTTCATTTATTCATTTTGTTTTCATTATTCTTTTTTATACTGATGCTGCAAAAGTTGTTTGAATACAGGTAATTTTGGCCCTCCTGGGGCCACTCCTGGTACTAGCAGAGTATTTAATCTCAAAGCCAGGGTGTCCTGATATCAAACTCAGCAGGGTGGCTGGTGAGATTTCCCCAAAGATTGTCTCACAACAAAGTTAGCCACCTGTCTTTGTAACCAGTATAGAAATGGCTTTGTCTACCTTCTTTCCTTTGTAGGTTGATTTGTTTATATACATATACAAAAAGTGATATGTCATAAGTTATAGTTGTTAAAAAGAGGTATTGTGAGTTACAGTTGCTAAATCAAGTGGTAGCTGTTCACTGTGTCTCTCCAGAGATAATGCACTTACTCTAGTTGGTTCTGTGCTTAATATTCAAATTAAGTACAAGTTTAATAGTATAGTAATGCTTTCATCTGGCCATCCTTGTCTGGCACACTATTTTTCCTTGTTGGTTTATGTGTGGATATTTTAGTTATATCATGTTCTGCTTGGCCTCGTATTGTTCCTGTATGTGCAGGGGAAGTTTCAGGGGTGTTGGATGAGTTGGTTTTGTATCTAGTTGCCGGGGGGGACTCATTGTCATTGTAGCTCAGTCCTTTTAATGGAAGCAGCCCTCCATTGTTTTAATTTCCCATTGTTGTTATTATTCATACCTCAACCTTTGTTACGTGTATTTTTTATGCTGCTATTTTGAGATTTGATTTGCAGTTGACACTGTACTAGGATGCTTGGTTGGGGTTTCCTCAATCTTGGTATGATTTTATTTGTGAGTGTTGGGTGGTCTTTTGTGATTTTGCAATTTGGCGTTGGTTTCTTGGGTTGTGCGGTTGCTCCCAACAGGAAGATTTACCCATGCTATTTGCTTTTATTTTACATTTTCATATGAGCCTGTGTTTGCACTGCACCTTGTCCACAGTCTTCTCCAATTCTGTGGGTTGTGGCTTTGTTGGGCTTGGGCTATCCAAGATGCACCTTTTGATGTTGTCTGCCTGCTTCATTACTTGAACAATAGAACTAATGCTACCTTTCAAATGTCTACAGTTAGGACAGCCTATTTATTCACACTACCTAGCCCACCAATTTTTAGCACTTCACTCAGAATGCTCGTCCTGTTGAAGTAATCACTACTCTTTGTTGGTCCTTAAGAGATTTTCTCTTTTTACTGTGTGAAATCCTACTTATCTATATATACACTAAATAGTAAAATAATAGTTTAATACATTTTATTAGACTGCATTTACATGGTTTATCTATTAACTCTGTTTACATCATTTAACAAATAATTTTGCCATAGCTTCTCATTTATTTTGCCAGGTGGGTTGAGTATTTTATTTGACTATAAGAGGTAAGGTGGAAGGTTTAAAGCTGACTGAGAAAAGTTTTTTGTGTGTGTGTGTGTGTGTGTGTGTGTGTGTGTGTGTGTGTGTGTGTGTGTGTGTGTATGTATATATATATATATATATATATATATATATATATATATATACACACACATGTGTGTGTGTGTCTTCTTTTTCTTTCCATTGTCGATATAGGTTGGTTGCATTTATTTTGTAAGGCCCCTTGTTTATTTTTTATTTTTTTCTCTTCCCTGTGCTAGGGTTAGCCTTTATTTAGGTTTCTTGTTTCTAGGTAGCTTATTAAATGTAATAATTAATAAATTGAATATCTAGAAAAGAAAGCTAATATAATTCAGTGCAAAAGCATAGTCAAGAAATGTATTAACCTGACTGGTTGAACTAGGGGTGTTATTAGTTTGTAAACTGACTGGTAATTCAGCAATATGCCCAATCCATGGTCTGTAGTCAAGTTAAGGTCATTTAATGATGTTTTCTTATTATTTCCTAATCTATCCCCATTTCTTCATATTTTCCTTTCCTTTCCTTTCCTTTTTATTCCCAAACAGTTGCTTTAGGTGTAATGCAATGATTTGGAGTTCCTACTCCACTTTGGTTACAGATTTTATTTGTAGTTAAATGTAAGATAGCCCTAGCTCTCACCTTCTTAGCTTCAGAATCAAGAAAATCATGAAGGATCAGATACTATTTTGGCACTTTTAAAAATATTAGCACTATTAGCTTGAGAAAGTGATGGTATATGAGAATATGACTTCACATGCATTTTCTGAAGTACAGATGTCTGTAATTGTTACTAATTAAGTGAAAGCTACAATTTCTTTATACCAAAATTGCTAGTCTCAGGGATTAGGTGGAGCACAGCATATATATATAGGTGTATATATATATAAAAACAGGAGGTGAAGCAGTCAAAAGTAGCACCCAAACTCCAAGTCCAATAGTAAGTTGAACGCAGCTTTATTTAAAATCAAGTGGCGTTTTCGCTGCTAAAAAACAATTGCAGCTTCTTCAGAACAAACATAAAAGTAAATGTCAGTGCCAAATATTTAAAAGGAAATCAGAGGTGTGGCAATGACATCACTTCCTCTAGTGCGCTGTTTCACTTTAAGTTAACAATCAGCAAAATAAAATCTAGCGTTTACATCAACATAAAAAATAATAAACGTGCCATTGAGTTATAAAAACACTATTACATCACTCATATTGAAAAAATGATAAAATCTACTTTAAATTTAAATGAATTATAAAATTTAAAGTTATCAAATTGTAGAGCTATATATATTCTAACTTGCAACTGTTGTAGATTGGCTTCTTTTATAACTTGTAATTCTTACAATAGATGTCACTAAAAAAAATAATAAACTTGACTAGTGACATATGAGTATTAATATTAATATAAATAAATATAAAAATGTAAACAAAAATATTATAAGAATACTATTTCATATAACATTTTAACTTTAGAATTGCTGCAATGTTGCAATTCTCATTTAGACCTGGGTCACTGAATGCATCAAGCCTTATTTGCCATTCCAGCTCTCTAAATTCTAGCATCAGTGTGAGTGGACCACCTCTGATGCTAGGGGGTATATGGTCAATGGCCATAAAATGAAAGTTATGGCCAGGATTTCGAGAAATATGTTTTGATAGAGCACTGTCCATTTTTCCAGTTCTGATTGCATAATTATGCTGATAAATCCGCTCCCGGAATTTCTGGTCGGTTTTACTTATGTAGAATCCGGGGCAATAGTCACAGAATGCTGCATACACTACTGATCTGGTCTCACAGTTGATTTTATGGTGAATTGTGTATCTTTTATCTCTAATAGTAAATGTTTCACCTGATTTTACTAGTCCACACCAATTACATGAGCCACAACTAACGGAACCCTTGTACCTAGTGAAGGAGTTCATAGAGTGGTTCTTTTGTAAAATTTCCTTTATGTTGGTGCCTCTTCTATAGACTACTCTTGGGCGAGCCCCTAGCTTGTTCGATAAGAAAGAGTCACTATTGATGAGGTACCAGTTCTTACAGATGGAAGACCAGATTAATTTAGACTCCATGTTGAAGGTAGAAATGAAACTAGTTGGGAATTTCTTATCCACTTTCTTCACTATTTTTTCATCTAAGATATTATGGATTTCTATCTCATTCCCACCTTCTACATCATTAGATGACATAATAGGTACATTCATTTGCATGTTTTCGTCCAGAAGTGGCTTATAAATGCCAGTGGATCTTTTAAGGTCAACTTCTTCAATGATCGTGTCAACAAGGGTTACTGGGTACCCTCTGTTGGTAAATAGATCTCTAAGAAAATTACATTCCTTTTGGAAAGCTATGTGTGTGCTGCACATTCTCACCGCTCTGACCACCTGTCCTTTGATGATTGAATGTTTTTGTACGGGTGGAAGCTGGAAAAGTGCAGTAATGAATTACAGTAAGTTGGTTTTCTAAAAACGGATGAACATAACTTTCCTCTTGTTAAATCTTTAACTAGTTTAACATCCAAGTAATCAATCTCATTCATGGAAAAGTGATGAGTAAATTTAAGGAAAGAGGTTGTTTGATTTATATACTTGACTAGAGTTTCTGCTTCCACGGCGTCACCCCAAAATAGTATAAAAATGTCATCAAGAAACCTTGTGTAAAAAGTCAAGTGATGTTTAAATTCAGGAAGATCCAATATGAACCTCTTTTCCCAAAAGGCCATGAAGAGATTTGCAACACTTGTGCCACAGGTGACCCCATGGCAATTCCTTGTTTTTGAAGATAATGCGTTTTGTCAAAAATGAAGAAGTTGGAACTTAAGATTATGTCTAATAACTCCGTGACTAAATCAATATCATTCTGTGGAGCTCCAAGGTCTTTCAACAATAACCCTATCCACTCAGTAGCTTCCAGGTGTGGAATAGAGGTATACAGATCCACTACATCGATAGTTAAAAAGTTATTTCTTGAGTCATATTCAATGTTATTAATACTAGACAAGAGGGACCAAGAATCCTTGCATACTACAGGAATCATTGTAATGTATTTGGCTAGGATATTGTCAATCAGTCTAGCAGAGGGATGGGTCATTGAAGACCTACCATCAATCAAGGCTCTCATCGAGGGGTTCCCAAGATCTTTATGGATCTTGGGAATCCCGAACATAACTGGAACTTTTGGGAATGCGATGTCTATGAAATTATACATGTCCACATCTATTTTGCTTGCTAAAACAGGTCCCTGTAGTAACCTCTATTTCTTTTATAGGTGAGGTTCATCTCATTAAGAGAAGATGGACTGTACACTGGAGAATCTAAGACAGTTGACATTTTTTCAACATAGCTCCAGTTATCCAGAATTACCAATCCACCCCCTTTGTCAGGTTTAATGACTCGGACAGGAAGTTGACTGAGGTGATTCAATGCCTGTCTTTGCTCCTTAGTTATGTTAAACGTGAAAGAGTTGTTATTATATCTACCAGGGCTAAACAGGTGTCTCAAGTCAACTTCACATGCTTTTTCAAAGGTAAGTAAACCTGTATGGAGGGGTGGGTTGAAAACACTGGACAGTTTTAATCCAGTGTGAGGGGCATAGTTTTCATTATTATAGAGCACATCTAAGTTGAGTCTTCTAACAAAACATTTCAAATCCATGATTGTTTCAGTTAAATTACAGTGCTTGCTCGGGATGAATGTGTTTCCAAGACTCAGTAGTTCAATCAAGTCAAGATCAAGAGATATTTCTGAAAAATTATAAATTTTAAAGTCACCTTTCATGTTGGACAAGATTCGTGGGAAGCCCTCTCGGGTGACGTCTTCAAAAAAGGGAGGGTTAGATGGAGAATTCCCTTCCAATGAGTACAGAGAACTTACGCATTCTGCATTCTCTTCTTGTTCTGAGGATATCTCTGTGGCTGTGACCCTAAAAAATTATTGCTGTTCTTTCTTGATCTATTATGCTTGAAAGAGTTGTTCGAGTAGTTATTCCTACCATTGTTAAAATTCTTTTCTTTTAATCTATTACTCCTTCTCCAGTGTCCTCCCTTGTGAAGTCATCATCTGAGAATACCGTCTGGTCATTGGAAACTAGAGGGTCAGCTAAAGGGCCTCTGGAAGAGACCTCTCTTGACTTAGAAACTTGTAGTTTGGGATAGGCTTGATGTTGTTGATATGCTATTCTATCCCTTACCAATTTCTTGGACTTATTTTGTCTTAATTTCAATAATAAAGAATCTATACTGTTGAAAATACGATTGTAATCGTATTTGTAGTGTAGAAAATCAATGTCAGATTTAATAACTTCACCCAATGTATTAATCTCTGTTGTAAGTTTGTTAATATTGATTTTGTAGTGTTTGATCAATAATTCCAACAATTGTATACCCTGTTGTTGGAACAACTCATTTAGGTCAGTAAGAAAACCAGGGTCATTGACAAGACCTGAGGGTGAAAAAACACTACGTAAACCCTTGGGAATGATATTCTCATTAATACATTGTTGGAAGTAAGAAACTTCCAATTGTAGCTTTTTTACTTTCAATAGTTTTAAGTCCAGTAGTTTCAAGTTGTTCATAATAGTGTCCTTAAAGTCATTTGTTGCACCCATAGCCGGTCGCTCCATAGAACCACTTTGCGTGAAAGCAAAAGGTTCTAAATTACAAATCCATTCAGAAATGAGCGGAACTCCAATAAGCCCTGGGTCACCTGGTCTAGTACGCCCGCTGCCACCAGTGTCGATAGGCGTAGTATGCGGACGTTGAGCATTAGGTATAGATCCATCACCTAACGATACAGTTGATGCAAACAAAACATTTGTGCCAGATTGAGCATTCCGTTGGACTGGTTGACTAGGAGGCTGAACCCTAGTGATGTTCCCATTATCAAGACAGTCCATGAGTGAGTGCAAAGAGTCCAACCTTTGTGATAAGTCAAGCAATAGTGCTCGAACATCCAAATCAGCTGGAGGTGTCCTGGAACCGACTGTTCCAAAAATATTCGGAGTGCTAGGACTGCTGGGGCCACCTGTAGCCATGAACACAAGAGAGACTGGTGAAGTGAAGCAAAATGACCAAAAAACAAAAACAGGAGGTGAAGCAGTCAAAAGTAGCACCCAAACTCCAAGTCCAATAGTAAGTTGAACGCAGCTTTATTTAAAATCAAGTGGCGTTTTTGCTGCTAAAAAACAATTGCAGCTTCTTCAAGACAAACACACCTCTGATTTCCTTTGAAATATTTGGCGCTAACATTTACTTTTATGTTTGTTCTGAAGAAGCTGCAATTGTTTTTTAGCAGCGAAAACGCCACTTGATTTTAAATAAAGCTGCGTTCAACTTACTATTGGACTTTTGTGTGACAGTTTGGGTGCTACGTTTGACTGCTTCACCTCCTGTTTTTGTTTTTTGGTTGTTTTGCTTCACTTCACCAGTCTCTCTTGTGTTCATGGCTACAGGTGGTCCCAGCAGTCCTAGCACTCCGAATATTTTTGGAACAGTCGGTTCCAGGACACCTCCAGCTGATTTGGATGTTTGAGCACTATTGCTTGACTTATCGCAAAGGTTGGACTCTTTGCACTCAAGCATGGACTGTCTTGATAATGGGAACATCGCTAGGGTTCAGCCTCCTAGTCAACCAGTCCAACAGAATGCTCAATCTGGCACAAATGTTTTGTTTGCATCAACTGTATCATTAGGTGATGGATCTATACCTAACGATCAACGCGTCCCATACCTACTTTACTCCACTGGTGACAGCGGGTGTACTAGACCAGGCGACCCAGGGCTTATTGGAGTTCCGCTCATTTCCGAATGGATTAGTAATTTAGAACCTTTTGCTTTCATGCAAAGTGGTGCTACGGAGCGACCGGCTATGGGTGCAACAAATGACTTTAAGGACACTATTATGAACAACTTGAAACTACTGGACTTAAAACTATTGAAAGTAAAAAAGCTACAATTGGAAGTTTCTTACTTCCAACAATGTATTAATGAGAATATCATTCCCAAGGGATTACGTAGTGTTTTTTCACCCTCAGGTCTTGTCAACGACCCTGGTTTTCTTACTGACCTAAATGAGTTGTTCCAACAACAGGGTATACAATTGTTGGAATTATTGATCAAACACTACAAAATCAATATTAACAAACTTACAACAGAGATTAATACATTGGATGAAGTTATTAAATCTGACATTGATTTTCTACACTACAAATACAATTACAATCATATTTTCAACAGTATAGATTCTTTATTATTGAAATTAAAACAAAATAAGTCCAAGAAATTGGTAAGGGATAGAATAGTATATCAACAACATCAAGCCTATCCCAAACTACAAATTTCTAAGTCAAGAGAGGTCTCTTCCAGAGGCCCTATAGCTGACCCTCTAGTTTCCAATGACCAGACGGTATTCTCAGATGATGACTTCACAAGGGAGGACACTGGAGAAGGTCCAAGCAATGGAATAAGACGTAGTAATAGATTAAAAGAAAAGAATTTTAACAATGGTAGGAATAACTACTCGAACAACTCTTTCAAGCATAATAGATCAAGAAAGAACAGCAATAATTTTTTAGGGTCACAGCCACAGAGATATCCTCAGAACAAGAAGAGAGCGCAGAATGCGTAAGTTCTCTGTACTCATTGGAAGGGAATTCTCCATCTAACCCTCCCTTATTTGAAGACGTCACCCGAGAGGGCTTCCCACGAATCTTGTCCAACATGAAAGGTGACTTTAAAAATTTATAATTTTTCAGAAATATCTCTTGATCTTGACTTGATTGAACTACTGAGTCTTGGAAACACATTCATTCCGAGCAAACACTGTAATTTTACTAAAACAACCATGGATTTGAAATGTTTTGTTAGAAGACTCAACTTAGATGTGCTCTATAATAATGAAAACTATGCCCCTCACATTGGATTAAAACTGTCCAGTGTTTTCAACCCACCCCTCCATACAGGTTTACTTACCTTTGAAAAAGCATGTGAAGTTGACTTGAGACACCTGTTTAACCCTGGTAGATATAATAACAACTCTTTCATGTTTAACATAACTAAGGAGGAAAGACAGGCGTTGAATCACCTCAGTCAACTTCCTGTCCAAGTCATTAAACCTGACAAAGGGGGTGGATTGGTAATTCTGGATAACTGGAACTATGTTGAAAAATGTCAACTGTCTTAGATTCTCCAGCGTACAGTCCATCTTCTCTTAATGAGATGAACCTCACCTATAAAAGAAATAGAGGTTACTACAGGGACCTGTTTCTAGCAGGCAAAATAGATGTGGACACGTATAATTTCATAGAAAGAGAAATCCCAAAAGTTCCAGGTTATAAGCCTGGATAAAATGGATTCCCAAGATCCATAAAGATCTTGGGAACCCCCCGATGAGAGCCTTGATTGATGGTAGGTCTTCAATGACCCATCCCTCTGCTAGACTGATTGACAATATCCTAGCCAAATACATTACAATGATTCCTGTAGTATGCTAGGATTCTTGGTCCCTCTTGTCTAGTATTAATAACATCGAATATGACTCAAGAAATAACTTTTTAACTATCGATGTAGTGGATCTCTATACCTCTATTCCACACCTGGAAGCTACTGAGTGGATAGGGTTATTGTTGAAAGACTTTGGAGCTCCACAGAATGTTTTGCATATTACATAGGCAAAATGGAGCGATGTTTCAAAAAGAGGATTTATGCCCACTTATACAGTATAAGGTCAAAGGACAATAAGAATGCACTATTCAGGCATGTAGAGAAATTTGGTACAGAGCACAAATTCACCTTTGGTTTATTGGAAAGAATAATCTCTGATCCTAGGGGGGGGTGTTAAGAATGTATTGGCTTGTAGAGAATTATGGTGGCCGTTGTATACAGATGCCACCACCCCCCCCGGATTAAATGAACACATATCAATCAAACCTTTATTAGATAGACGTAGATGATCAAGTTGTGATTATTTAATATGGAGTTCACACATTTTTAACACATAAATTGTTTTTATTTACAAATTAGATTCTTGTATTTACTCAATTTTATTAACTTAGTATAGTAGACATATATACATATTTTTTATATGGGTATGTTAGAAAAGGAATCATGTTGCCTTAAGAACGACGGAACAGATTTGAAATTATTGGTGCCAAATAAGTTATTTAAACTGGCAGCACTCGAATGTAAACGTTCTGATGAAGCTCATATTCTGATGAGTGAAAGCGCTTAACGTTTGTGGAATTTTGTTTGTGGAATTTTATTATGGTCGTTTTATACGTTGTGGAATAAACATCATCATTGGTTATTTTTTACACAGTGGCATTTTTATTTGTGACTTGGAACTGTTGGATGCACGTTAGCATTTTGAGTGACTTCAAAATCAAGTTGTTCATTCTCATGCTGTTCAGTTTTTTTTTTCTTTTCTGGGCGATAAGGATAAAGTATCAGTGGGAAAAATAAATTTGCCTTTTGTGTAAACAAGATTGAAATTGTACTTTTGCAATTTTAACATCATGCATTGCAATCTCACAGTAGCTGTGTGCATTGGCTGTTTCAAAATAGTGACTAGAGGTTGGTGGTCAGTTTCTATTTGGATAGGTCAGCCATAAATATAATCATGGAACATCGAACATGCAAACACAATTGCCAAAAGCTCTTTCTGAATTTGAATATACTGCATCTCAGTTTGGGTTAGAGTTCTCAATGCATACTCTACTGTTCCACCCTCTTGAAGAATGACTGCGCCAAGACCACATTTAGAAGCATCACAAGAAAGAGTTACTGGTTTGTAAACATCATAATATCTTAAAGTGGGTGGACTGGCAATTCTCTGTTTCAGGACATCAAATACTCTTTGATGTTGCTCTGACCATGACCAGGTTACATCTTTGTGTATGAGTTCTCTTAGGGGTGCTGAAAGTTGACTCAAATCTGCAATGAACTTGCCTAAATAGTTGACCATAGCAAGAAAACTTTGTAGGGCTTTGACACTGTGTGGGGCTGGCATTGCTGTTTGCTTGGAAGGATCTGGTTGGAAGCCTGAACTGGTAAACAAATGACCCACATAAGCAACTTCTAGAAGCCTGAATTTGCATGTCAGTGGATCCAGCTTAACATTCACTTCACGAGCTTGTTCCAGAACTTTCCTGACGTTTCTATCATATTCGTCTTCACCATTGCCACCTATAAGAATATCATCTACTATTACAGCACATGCATAGCCAGAAAAAATGTGTCCCATAAGACATTGAAAGACCTTATTTATTTTTTATTTATTTTATTTTACATTTGTTGACTGGGCTAGTCCAAATGGATATATATCCGTTTACAGTAGAGGCCCGGGGAGAAAAGCTCCAGTACAGGCAAAACAAACAATGCTATATCACAAAAAAATATTTTGAAAAAAAATATATAAAGGTAAAAAAAGAGAATTGCAAAATAAAATCTAAATACTTATAAGATAAGTTCAACAAATTAAAAACAGGCATACTTTTAAGAAGTAACTCTCAACAATAGAAAGTGTAAGTTAGGAGCTCAGAAGGGGGGATGGGTAGCAAAATTAGATGTGAGGCGACATACTTTACTGGCAGAAATTATTCCAAGTGACATTCTCAATAATCTGTACCTTCCAAATGCTGGACTGAATGTGGTTAGCAATAAAGATTTTCGATCAGGCTAAATTTGCCAAAATGAACTTTTTGCATCTAAGACAGAAAAAAAGTAGCATTTGGTATGAGGGCATCAACTTCCTTGACTGCTTGCATTGGATGATGAGGTCATTTGTTCAAATTTCTTGGATAAATACATATTCTAATATCATCTGAGCTTTTCTCATGAGATACTACCATGGAATATACCCATTCAGTTGGATCTTCTACTAGACAAATTACTCATAGCTACACCATTCTGTCTAGCTCAGATTTGACTCTGTCTGCATAGCTACTGGAAATTTTTGTGCTGATCTGATGACTTGGCTGACCTCATGATCTAACTTCATGGATTACACAACCGGGAGTTTGCCTAGCTTGTCTTCAAAAATATCAGCATAGTCAGAAAAAAATGGTTTGGGTGAAATTTGAGCTGTTATCATTCAAGCTTACATAGTCAACTTCTTTATTAAATGAAAGCAGTCCCATTTTCAAACTGTCTTTGAGGCCTAATAATTACTGCATGTGTCTCTTGACTATGTAAAACTGCAAGTCATAGCTGTTCCCAGCAGAGTAACATGAAAACACTACCGAGCCTTTGGTTTGAATTTCTTCACCACCATAAGCAACAAGCTTCACACACCTTGTCATATTAAGTTGTTCTCCAGCTCTTACTCTAGCAAACGTTTCTGTTGATATAGCATTGCACTTCGAGTCAGTATCTACTTTGAGCTCTACGAGTCTCCCATTAATCCAAACAGTACAAAATGCTTCACTTTTTGCCCACAGATCTACTGCATTAACTGTTTCACCAAGCACAGACGCACCATCAACATAAAAAGTAGGGTTGCAGGTCTCTAATTGATCAATTTGCTTCTTTGAATGTCTCTTTTAATAAAAGAATGTGCCCTTTTAGATTTACAAAACCTTTTGAAATTATTCCACTTTGTACATGTATGGCACTGCTGACCAAAAGCTAAATACTTTTCTCGTTTGGGTTCATGAGTTCCTCCGCAATTACAAAAGTTGACTTTGAGATTTGCCACAGGTTTTTTCTGAGTCACCCCACTGCTTTACTGAGTGTGTCCTGGGTTTTACTGAAGCTGCTCTGGGTTTTGTTGTGGCTCTAGCTATGGCTGCCACACCCTTTGGCCTGTATCTTTTAACCTTGTGCTGCACACTATCAACATTAGCATTGGAATAAGCCACGTGCATGCTTTTCTCATTTGTAAGCATATTTGTGTGTTTTTCTGTGAGCTCATATCTGACAAATCTTAGTGGCCTTGTTCAAAGTTAAATCACTGTCTTGAAGCAAAATTGTTCTCACTGCATCATTATTGATACCACACACACACTGTCTTTTATCAATTCATCTCTCAGATCACCAAATCTGCACATTTTAGCCTTATTTCTCAAGTTGGCTATATATGCTGCAAAACTTTTACCAGGCTTTTAATATATTGTGTAAAATAAGTACCTTATCATTGCAATATTTGTTTGGGGGTTACACACTTCTCTAAATTTATGTTTTAAGCACTCAGGGTCTTCCAGTGTTTCAGCCAGCACCACAATATGGCAGTTCTCCCCTTCCCTGTAAACACAGCAGGTGCATACACAAATAAATGCTTTCTTTCAATGGCTTCTGACCCAGCTAAGTTAAGCAGAATAAATGCCTTTATATGTGCATCCTTGTCAGAAAAAGAAGTCTGTGCGAAAATATCGTAGTCTACCTCAAACACTTATTGCTATCAAACACAAGCAGACTTGGTCTGTGAAATCCTTCTGCTATGCCAACAGATTACTTTGAAACACAGTGTAAACATGACCCTTTGTAATTATGTATGTACATTCATACACACCAAGTGCTTGTAATAATATTCAAATGCACAATAATCTCTTTGAAAGACTGCAGTTTGCGAAATAACTGTTCTGTAATACTGCACACATTTGACAAAACTTTGCACACTTTGGATACTTCGAATAGCTTTAGTTAATGTGTAAAAGCAGCACATTGTGAAAAAATAGTCATTTCCCCTTTTTTATACATTTTATGTGATTCAGATATTGTTTCAAACATTCTTGTTATTATTTTGGGGTAATTCTCCATGTAGGACTAATGTTATGGCCCGAACATGGAACATGGCCACTGAGTGAGCCAGGAAACAGGGCTAAGGGGCATGCACAAGCATGTGGACATGGAGGTGTCCGCAGAATGCAAATCACCTCATAAGCTGGTAAAAACCATGCAAATGAGACTGATTTACAATTCAACAAGCAGAAAGGCACCCGTGTAGGTGCCATGTCAGTGTAAGAAATGTACGTGATTAGAAACTGTGTACCAGACTGTAAAATTTAAACAGGGGCTGAAATTTCGACTGCAGAATCCTACACTAAGGCACTGTAAGAGCACATCCACTCATGCATGAATCGTAACATCCCAAATAGAACCAAGATGCTCTTCTCCAAAAAAAGGAAGCCAATCTGGTGGTACCCTGCTATAAACAAACTATACAACAGAAGGAAGAAACTGTTGCAGAAAAGAGGAAAATCCCAGGATGCAAAAAAAAACGTCACTAGCCTTAGTAAGAAGCTGAGATCCCTCATAAAAATCCTCAAAAGCTAGTTCTAAAAATAAAATTGCCAAAGATTCCAAAGACAACCACAAGGCATTCTATAGTTATGTCACGAATCTAAATGGCAATGCTCAGATCTGCTCTGAGCTACAACAGAATGGCATTAAATATACTGATCCCAAGGATATTGCCAATATCCTGGCAGATCGATTTAGTGCCAACTTCACCCCCCTCTCATCCCCTAAAGGGCCCATCTCAATAGCAAAAGATTGCCAAATTCTGGTAATCACAGCCACACAGGTAGAAACCACACTCTCCAAAGCTAAGAATACAACATCCATGGGACCAGATGACATCCCAGACTGTGTACTACATGAACTACAAAATGAACTGGCACCTCACCTAAGTGTCATGTTTAATCATAGCCTCACCTCAGGCTTCGTGCCCACTGAGTGGTGCACAGCTACAGTTATCCCACTCCGCAAGGGGGGATCCGCCTTGGATCCTGGGAACTACCGTCCCATCAGTCTGACAAGTCTGATCTGCAAGGGCATGGAACGCATTATCATGGAACTTATAAATAAAGACATTGACAACCTTCAAACACTGGACCCCACCCAGTTTGGGTTTGTGAAGGGTTGATCTTGTCTCCTGAATCTGAAAGACTTCTTCGAATCAGTCTCCAGAGCTGTGGACGAGAGTAAGGCAGTCCACACAGCCTATCTGGACCTCGCCAAGGCCTTCAACACCATCCCCCACTCTGGAATCATAGGTAAACTTACTAAGCTGGGCATAAATCCCTACATCACTTGATGGGTTGCCAACTGGCTTACTGACAGAACCCAGACTGTAAACGTAGCCGACTCCAAATACAGCTCCAGACAAGTGACAAGTGGAGTACCTCAGGGTTCAGTCCTGGGACCACTCTTGTTTGGCATCTACTTCTCTGAAGTACAGGCCAACACTAAGGGACTCTGGCTAACAAAGTTCGCAGATGACTGCAAACTGGGAGCCATTATTGAATCCCCAAATTATGTGGATATTCTACAAAAGGGCCTTACAGAAACAGATGCCTGGTGCCAGAGCCATGGGCTCAAGCTTAATGCCAAGAAATGTATAGTTAACCCCTTTGGAAAAAAAACATGTATTCATGAATTACCACATAGGTGGCAGGACACTAAACATTGAAAGTGTGATGAGAGACTTAGGGACACAGGTGGACAGTGGTCTCACTTTCGATAACCACATCGTCACAACAGTCAGGAAATCCTTCTATGTGGCACACCTCATCACTAAGGGCTTTTCATCCAGAAAAAAGGAGGTCAATGTCCCACTGCACTCATACCTCATTAGACCCATTATAGAGTATAATGCCCCATTTGGTATGTACCTCACAAGACATCTGCAACAGCTGGAAAGGCCACAGAAATACCTCACTAAAAGAATCACAGGCCTAAAGCAGATGCCATATGCTGACCATCTAAAAAAACTCCAGCTATACTCTGTGACATATCGTCTACTCAGAGGCAATCTCTGCTTAACATACAAGGCCAAGTCAAACCCTGAGCTATTGGACATGCTCCACTTAAAGAAATCCCAATCCCTCAGAGCCAAATGCTCCAGGGATCTAAACCTTGTCACCACAATGAACAAAACATGCTGGAGGGTTAGGTTCCTGACCCAGAGACTCCCCATACTCTGGAATAGACTGCCCATACATGTCAAGCAGAGCACCTCATTGTCCCTCTTCAAAAGGAACCTTGATGATTGGATGGGAGATAGGAAATTCACCCTGGGGATCATGTCAGTCGCCCTGCTAGACAGGGGTCCAGAGAAGTAAATATTGTGGGAAGAAATATCCATGGAATTGTTATGGCTAGGCCTGCATAGGCCCTAGGGCTGATAGCCTAGCACCAACCTATGAACCAACCTATAAAAGCCCCAAAAAGGGTGGATATTGCACAGTAGGCATGCAAATGGCTGAAACTATGGTCAGTGATTCCAAAAAGCAATGCAATTTAATAAATAATATAATTTATTTATTACATATATCACATTTAAGTGGCAGGCAGCAACACACAAAAATATCATTATGCAAAAAAAAAAAAAGTTTACAAAATGAAAATTAGACATTTGCAAAACTATTGCATTATAATGCCCAGAAGGCAGAGTCATAGAATGGCAGGTTACAGTGTTTGCTAAGGATACAGGCTCTGGTGTAGTGAAGTATCCAGAGTATAAGCAATTATGTGCATGTAAAAGAGCCAGCCAGGGTTATTGAATAGCAAAAAGGGCCACTGTGTCCATAGGTACAAACCATGGTAGGGCTAGGACCGTGTTGGTGTGGGCAGAACAGGTAACTGATATCAAAAGGTTGTGTGTCACGTCATGTATAAGCAGATTGGAGCTTAGCGGTACCTGTTTATGCTCAGCTAAGCTCAGCTAAGCGGGAGGGGGGGTGTCTGAGGCTTCTAAACTATGCTTAGCTCCATGGTGCATGTTTTAGCTGGTTAGAGAAAAGCTAAGCATGCCTGTGTACAGGGGAGGGTCCAAACTGCTGTGCAATGTTTACACTAGTGCCACAGGTTTGCATGGTTTGCTGCAGTTCCTAGCAATGGAAGAAATAAAAAAACACAAAAATAAAAGGAAATAGCCTGGGAAAACCAATCAAGTATAAATCACTGATAAGCCCTGTTCCACTGACACTGGCCCACACAAACCCCTCAGTGATATACCTGGCAGGTGGAATGCATCATAGTCAGCCAATCACACAGGCTGCATCTTCAGCACACCAGTATAAAGCATGCATACACCCTTCAATCTGATTTTTCCCACATACTCTGCACCATTTGGAGTACACCCTTGGGAGTTTTAACTGACAAAATGTTAGGGTCAGCTGCTGCTCTGCTACATCTGTATGTGTTAGAGGCTAAGGTCAGTGATGGTGCTGATGCTGACAATAGGTCCAGTCTGAGAAGGAAAAGAGTGTTCAGGCCCAGGGTAAACTTTCATGGGCTACATGAGCTGGAGATAGTAGAGCGCTACAGGGTGGACAGGGACATACTAATGGAACTCACCAAGCTCTGCCTCTCTCACCTCAGACCCAGAGCCAATAGAGGGGAACAAATCCCAGTGGAAACAAAAGGTATGTGTAGCCTTAAGAATACTAGCTACAGGTACTTTCCAAAGACCTACTGGGGACATGATGGGGTCTCACAGGCATCCGCATCCAGGATACTCCATTTCCTGGATGCCATGCTAACATGTTAGTGAGCACATTTATTTGCACTGCACCTCTGAGGGCAGGACCAGCAATATGCATCTCTTCCACCATGTAGCACACTACCCAGAGGTACTGGCTGCCATAGACTGCACTCATGTACACATCAAAGCATTACCCGGTGAGGAGGATAGAATCTACATCAACTGCAAGAGGTATCACTCCATCAACTGCCAGGTCATGTGCAATGCCCATGCCCAGGGCATTATCATGAATATGTGTGCTGGCAGCCCTGGCAGGTATCATGACTCCCACATCTGGCACCCATCAGAGCTGTACCAGACATTTGGCAGGGGGCACATCCCATACAGCCATCTACTGGGGGATGCTGGATATGCACTAGAACTGTGGATGATGACACCCATCAGAAATGCACACACACCAACTGAAGAATGTCATAATGAGGCACATGCACATACTAGGAACATCACAGAGCATGTGTCTGGGCTGCTCAAGTCATGGTTCCACTGCCTCAACATATCTGGTGGAGCCCTGCAGTACTCTCCAGCCACATGTGCGCACATGTTCATAGTATGTGCCATGCAGAAACAGCTGTGGCAGGAACATCACAGGGAAGGGAAACACAGCCCCCCACCAGTGCCATGGTCCCCACAAGTACAGGGGGATTCAGAGGAGAAACCCCCGGAGCCTTTCCTTGTAGGCAGACATAGACATGCCCAGTACACACTAGCCTTGCCAAAAAGGCAATGCATAGCACATGCACTGACAACCTAGGGACCCAGCGGCTGACACCTCACATACATAGTAAAAAGGATGTCAGCCACACAACGCAACCTGTACCTTTGCATGCATAGGTTGTGTACTAGTGCATCTGATAGAATCAGCTCTGAAGCACTGTTCTCCCAACTGCTGCAGGCACAAGGTAAGTCACTCTTCTTTGCAACAAATGAATGGGGTAGTAGACTGTGGTAGCATATGTATTGACCTGCCGCATGTATGCAAGGGAATGGAGTAGCCTACCATGATAGCTGCAGACATCTGACAGCTATGTGGGACAACAGGAACCCTTTACCCAATACTTGTTGCCCCATAATATGCAGTAGGTCCCAAGTCAGCAAACCCACTGCACTATGCAAGGAAATTACAAACACTGGAGTCACAGGACTGATGCTTGGCTGTCAATACTAGAGTCCCATATCCCCAACATTCCTGTATTACTCTGCAACTGTAGTAACAAGTATGTTTGCAAGGTAATACCAGCAGACCACACAATCCCTGAGCTCTCCCAATCTACATATGATATACACCAGTTCCCCAATATGTAGGGGTCAATGTGCTATGTATGTCTGTGGTTGATAGTGTCAGGAAATAAGTTACACTGTCTGGTGGCTGTCATGTTTTATTGGGTTAAGTACATTATTGTAATTGATAGAGTACATGGTTCCAGACTGGCTGTGCCTACTCTCTTGCATGTGAGCTACAGCTATGGTAGGAGTTTTACAGACTGTCAGTATGTCAATATTTGTTACTGCAAGACAGGTGGACAAAGCCTGAGACAATGGAGGGACAGGGGTCCACAGATATGGACAGTACACAGCTCTGAGTAACCTAGATGGTGGCTAGTAGAACAGCAAGTTGGAACAAGTCAGTGTAGCACCAGGATATAAAGGGTGTCACATAACTGTGTCAGTGCTTACAACAAGTCAGTGGGCACCATCCATACCTCACAAATGTACAGAGCTTTGCAGAATGTCCACATTTATACCTCATATATTTGTTCTGTTTGTGATAACATTCAGTTCTTTGGCAAACTATTGGCAAATCAATGAAGGCTGCTGTGAAAAAATAATGACCGACACTTGAGATGCAGATTTCATATACATCAGAAAATGCAAGCTAATACAAATCCATTCTACCAACTGTCTAAGTTTGTAAGAGTAATATTAAAATCCTGTCCCCATGTTTGGGTCTGTGTCCAACTGTTATATATGGCCCTGTCCAGATATCTGGCTATAAGAATCTGACAAGTATGGGCAACATGTAGCCTTATAATAACAGTGCAACACAAACCGTCTGAGGACCAGAGCAGATGTATGGGGCACAATGCTACCCAACTTGCAAAACAGGTACAGTCAGAAGTGTGAGATCCATAATCCTGTGTGTGGTGTTACATCTCTTACCCCAGTCACAGCATATCTAGAACTACATAGAGCAGCAACTGTGGACAAAGCCAGGAACTGGAGCAGGGCAGGACAAAGAGCTACATATAAGGAGAAGGAGGAACTACTGACCAGACAAATGTAGAAAGTGAAGCATAGAACAGTTTGTGCAGTAGCATGGTTTCCTGCAGTGTATGGAATCAGTAACCCAAATGTCTGTCAGTGGTTCCCCACATTGATCTATAATAATCTGTCACTGACATACCAAGAAATCACATTGCTATGTAAAATGTACCAGACATGTTATGCAAAACTTTGTTCAGTCCAATACACTCTGTACACACCCTAGATATGAGTCAGATATTAAGAATAGCACACAGCCAGGAAGTCCATCAGACATTATATCAGGGAGCTGCTGGACTGTTTAATCAGGTTCAGCCACCAACTGGCTGTAGCACACAAAATCCTGGACTGGCGTACAGGTAGGTGTGGCCTGGATTCCCATTGTAAGTACTGATGGTCATGCTGGGCATGCTCCTATACTTAGCTAATTTCAGCCCATGTCTGAACCCACATCTGACTACAGAACAGTGTTATCCATATATCCCTTTCAGCCCATGTCTGAACCCACATCTGACTATAGAACAGTGTTGTCCCCATATCCCTGTGCATACAGACAGCTATGTATACCTTAACTGTCTCTCCCTATCCACATCAGACATGATTACCCTTATCTATCTGTATGTGCCACATATAAGATATATCTGGCTCTGTTGAATTTTATATACATACATAGTATATAGATAACATATAAATATATCATATAAAGAGAGGTAAAGAGTGGGGGGGGGAGAGAGAGAGAGTGGGAGACAGAGGGAGAGAGAGAGAGGAAGAGACTCTGAAAGGCATACAGTGATGTTGTGCTGCAGCCACTTGTACACCAGTTATAGCCAGTGGCACATGCAAATAGTACAGTGAGCTCCAGTGTATAATAGTAGGTCGGTGGGTGTTCTAATCTCACATCATCCTCCTTGTGTATATGTATCTATTTCACATACAGCAGAATACACATGCCCAACAGGCCTATGTCTGTACAATGGTCACTCATTTTATGGCTTTGTAACTATTGTCCTCGACAGCAGTGGCCTCCCTGTCAGCAGTTACTGATGTCATCCACCACAAAGCAGTGGCAGACACTCTCCAAATGCATGAGCTCCATGGTGCATTGAATAACTATGTAACACTATAGTGTAGACAGTTGGATAGGTAGTGGCTCTAAATCCAACAACAGCAACTCAGTAAGTGTGTGTAAGTATATCCCCTTGTGGCAACTCAGTGAGTGTGTGTAAGTATATCCCCTTGTGGCTGTGTGTATTTTTTCCCTATGTGTGACCAATGCCAATACATTTTAAGGCCTCTTCCATCCTGTTAATCCCCCCAATGGATTACTATACAGGGCCTGCTGATGTCATCCACCTTAGATGCACAGTTATATACTCTCCAGGCACATAAGTTCCGTAGCACATGTGATAAGTAGGTAGCACTGTAGTATATACAACTATATAGTAAAGGGTTCTAATCTCACAACTATCAACTCTGTGAGTGTGACTGTGTGCGTGTGTGTGTGTGTATGTGTGTGTGTGTGTGTGTGTGTGTGTGTGTGTGTGTGTGTGTGTGTGTGTGTGTGTGTGTGTGTGTGTATGCATATCCCCTGTAGCAATGTGGCAGTCTTGCATGTGTGTGTGTGTGTGTGTGTGTGTGTGTGTGTGTGTGTATGTGGTGCAATAGTTATACTATTTTAAGGGTGTATCCCATCCTGTTAACCCTCCCATTGGCAACTTATTCAGGCCCTATTGATGTCATCAGCCTTAGAAGCACAGTTAGACACTCTCTAACCACAACAGCACTGTGGCACATGCGATAAATATATCGTTCTAAAGTGTACATAAACATATAGGTAGGGATTCTAATCTCAAAACTGGCAACTCTGTGTGTGTGTGTGTGTGTGTGTGTGTGTGTGTGGTGCATGCAATAAGTAAGTTGTTCTATAGTGTACATAAATAGATAGGTAGGGGTTCTAATCTCAAAACTGGCATGTGTGTGTGTGTGTGTGTGTGTGTGTGTGTGTGTGTGTGTGTGTGTGTGTGTGTGTGTGTGTGTGTGTGTGTGTGTGTGTGCATCTGTGTGTGTGTGCATGTGCGTGTGTGTGTGTCTGTCTGTCTCTCTGTCTGTCAAAGGGGTTAAACTTATGTCTTAGATGTCTATATTCATGTAGACCACTTACACACATACATGTTTTTAGTGATGCACGTTTGTTTTCTGCCAAATCCCTGCTGAATTTTCTGATACATTTTATATATATCTATATGTATATATATATATATATATATATATATATATATATATATATGTATGCATGTGTATAAAATGTTTTTTCCACCCATACAGGAATTTAGCACTTAAAAATATCTGCCATATCACATACGCACTGCTGTCTCTCGCCAACAGGTACTGTCATGAGTCTGTCATAGTCCATGTTGGCGTGCCTGACCTGAGATGTACCTCCCTGGACTATATGCAGTGAGACATGAGTGAGCACGCTGAGTATGTGTCCCAGGCAGGTATGTTCCTAGCCTTATACAGCATTCCGCTGTCACCCAGACTGATGCCGCAATAGAATCAGGCAATGATTGACCTTAACGTGTGGCCTGTTATCTTGTGATATTCCCAGGGGTTCCAGTACCTCAGAGCCTGGGATGAAAGGGTCAACATGCCACGATGCTTTGCCAGAGATGGCCTCCAGCTGTCTCAACTGGCCTTCATGTGTCTGGCAATGGTTCTCGCCACTGCCATAGGGCTTTCATTAGGAAAAGTGGTGAGTTTATCACTACCAACATACAACTGTCAGTACAGCACACATTGAAGGCCATGCTGTTAAATGCTAGGAATCTACACATGACTCTGCCCTGAGTGCAAGCATTCTTAACCCTGGGAAATGCTGAAATCTGTGCAGTCACACACATGGTTCAAAGTTGCAGAGAGCACCCCAGCCTTACCTGGTCAACCATCCTATCATACAGTCAGACCCCAAAGTGTATGCGGTAATGTCATGGAACATGGGGTTTTAGAATATATGAGACACATACACACCTCCACGCTGTACAGACAGTAAGATGCACAGGGGAAACTGCAGGGAAAGTTCACCATTGCCAGCACACCTATTCAAATCATAACTAGTTACTGGCCACTACATGTGACCAGGAAGCCCATTCTGCCTATATGGACCTCATAAACGGTATTAGGATTTGGATCTGTACCCTGATCCTGGGTTATTTGAACAACCCAAACATACATTGGAAGATGTACCCATGCCAGCATACAAATGACCAGAGACCCATCAACAGTGAAAGTGCAAACACATCGGTGCAGCTAGGGTCTACCCTTGCATGAGGTGAAGGTGAGTTGGAGTTGATATCACATAAACTGGGCGACTAGTGCAGCATCCCTATAGTGTCATCCTCCATGGCAAAGCAACCATTATGAGGTCATGTTGGCAGTCACCATCTCCCCACAATACCCATCTAGCTAGGTTCAGACATATATACACCTTCAACGTGGAACACAGCCTCCTAGGGGTGTTGTACACAGCTTTACAGCCCCCAACCCTCTGTAGAAATTGGTAACAATATCCACACATACACACAAGCGCTATATGTGCATTTGTATAGATGCATGGAGTCAGGTATACTCGACAGGGCTACATCATCCTCTGCAAGGATACTTACATCTATGGGGTGGATATCTGCAAGAAATAGTGTCTATAACAGGGATGCCATACCACCAACCAAGACAAAGTAGGAGCAGGTGCCCATTTTGGAGCAATGTCTCCATAGCGTGAACAAGTGAATGGGATCAATCCTGGAAACCTGCACAGCAAACCCAGAGCCCACATTGTCGACATCCACTACAGACAATCATCTCCCTTTCTGCACATATCTCTGTGACATCAGAGGAAGCACTTGAATCTGCTCACTTGTTGTGGTCAAGGATACCAGCTATACTAATGCTGTAGGTCTAGCATAGTTGATGTATGGTAGAGTTAGTGTAGGCTTCGCCCTCTGTCCCCCCCATCAGTACATCAGAACTTCCCCAGTACTTGCCCCTTTCTCCTATATGTAGGGAACAGGTCACCACTGCAGGAGCCATGAGAGCCTATCACATCACAAGATGCATCCTGCATGACCCTGAGTATGACCTTGCAACATCATAAGGCACTGTATTCAAATGAGGCCTGACTACCGCCTTTGGCCCAGCCATGTGAAGAACAGCCACTGTCACCCCTTTACACTATGATGAGGTGTCCTCCAATCTTTCACATTATAGACCCGTCAGTCTAACTAGGCTGATCTGCAAGGCCATAGCACAGTTTATAGTGAACCTCATTAACAAGGACATTGGCGACCTCCACTCACTCCATCACACACAGTTAGGGTTTGTCAAGGAAGGGATCATGTCTGCTACACTTGGTTGATCTCTTTGACACAGTCACCAAAGCCATGGTGGGGGGGGGGTTGACAGTGAACACTGCCTACCTAGACCTGGACAAAGACTTTGACAGTATAACTCACTTGGCCATAATAGATATACACCCCCAAGTATGCATCACACCATATGTTACTAGAGGTGTAGCACACTAGTGTGCTCACACAACCCACCTAATCCACATAGGTGAATCCAGGTCGAGTGGTTGAACCTTAACTAGCAGCATAACCTGGTGCTCTGTGTTTGGGCCTCTGTTATGTGTGATGTACACTTCTGAGGTGCAGGGCACAGGCATTGGCCTATGGCTGACCATGTTTGCAGATGACTGCATGCTGTGTGCTGTCACTGAATTCCCTAGTGATGTGGACATCTACCTAGAAGTGTCTCACACAGACACATGACTGGTGCCAGAAACACGGCCTTAGGTTGCATACTAGGAAATGCAGTGTCAACCCCTTTGGGGAGAGTGACAATTCCACATACTATCACAGTACTAACAACATCCTAGACATGCAATCAGTCATGAGGGATCTGTGCACACAGGTTGATGGCAACATGACATTTCACCACCATGTTGCTTCTGTTGTAAGGTAAACCTTCTACATGGCCCACCTCATACATAAGGGTATGCCATCCAGGGACATTGTGTCATAACATCCCTATATTCCCCCCAGTAAGGCCCATTATTGAGTATAATGCCTTGCTCATCATTCGCCTCACACAGCATATGCAGCAGCTGGGGAAATCACAGAGGTTTCCCACTAGGGGATACCAGGGCCTTAAACATCTACCACACACAGATAGTCTATAAGCCCATCCCTCTACCCAGTTTCATACATACTCCTCAGAGGTGACCTCTTTCTGGCATACAAGGCAATCACGGACTCCACGTTGTTGGGACTGATGCACAAGTGCAACTGAAGATCCACTCTATTAACCCTCACACACACCCTCACCCTGATGTGTGACATCAACTGGGCTTGTTGGAGGCTCAGATGTGTGTCCCACACAGTCACCCTGCTGTGCAATGGACACCCTGTCCACATCAGGCAGGGCAGTTATTTGCAGCTTTGCAAGCAGAACCTGGATAACTGGATGGTTAACAACACATACACCCTTGGGATTCCTCCTGTGTCCCTGTTGGACTGGGGGAGCAGGTGCTGCCTTGCATACACATGGGCTAACATCTGGCCTAGACTTATGGGGGATCAAGGCCCATAGCCGAGTGACCTCGTATAATCCTAGGTATACCAGTTATGGCCTGTGTGCTGTGACAGACTGTGTTGCTACGTGTTTACATAAATCAATGCCATCTACTGTGGTGTGTCCCCTATGGGCAATGTTACAGTACCATGTCATGCAGCCACCATCCAACAAATAGGTGAGTGGTAGTACAAGTGGATGTGGACATTCCAGCAACATCTGTGTTACACAATAACTGAGAGCAGTGCAAATGTGGTGTAGGGTTCCCTCCTCGTAGGTGTCCAACATCTGCAGTACACAGATGTTTGCAGAATGTGTACATGTGCCTTATATATGTGGACCCCTTGCCAAACAAATGTGGATTTCTGGAAACCAGTTGAACAATATGTAATGGTTGTCCCCAGACTGTGAGGAATATGTCTGTGACATGCCAGACCCCTCAGAACACAGTAAAGGTACATTAACATCTGGTACGTTATTCATTCCCTTACATTGTATGCTCAATATGTACACACTGTTGCTGAGGCAGAGCCTGTGTCCCCCACTAGTATGGCCTATAACCTGCTGTCCTAATGCAGGTCATCACCGGGTATGCTAACCATAGCTGTCAGGCAATGAGATATAGATGTGGAGTACAAAGTGACCTAGCCAGAGAATGTCAGGAACAGTCAGGGACACCTGGGCAATGTTTGAACTATGCCTGTATGACATTCACAGACTGAGAGGGGCTCAATTACAGTACATGATGTGACATGCCAGCTGTATCCACCAGTAGATACTGTCACTATTGTACAACAGACAATCCAGTAAGAGTCATAAGTGAGCTGACCATTGCTGGGGGGATTCAGGAGGCAGAGCTGTGATCTATGTCACTGCAAACAGAGCAAAAAGGTAAGACTGTAGGTGCTTGACAACTGACTAACAGCAACATGTCATTCCAAGATTAGTTGTTGAGACCTACTGTTGAAATTCCTATTTGCCATGACTGCATCTCCCCATCTGCATTCCATTACATGGGGAATTCTATAACATACCTGGTATAGTGCTGTACTATTTTGTGAGCAGAAATCCAGTGGTAGTTTTGGTTTTCCTAGGAAAGCACAGTCTGTCTTCATAAAGAAAGTCACAGACCTGTTTACCATAAGCAGCAGCTTGCCTTTTGTAATGAGATCACACCCCCTGGCTATAATATTATGCGGAAAGATAGGACAGGGAAAAAAGAAGGAGCCATAGCCATACTGTTTCAAAATCATCTCACATTGAAACAGGTTAGCTACAACTCCCAGGAAGTCAATGATATAGAACTCATTATTGCTAAATTAAAATTAAACTCTACCAAACATATAGTCATAGCAGGTGCCTACATCCCACCAGGAAATAACATTGCCACTATTGAAAACCTGTTACACTGGATGTCTACCTCCCATCCACAAGAGAGCATTCTCTTAGGAGATTTTAACATTGACTGGTCTGACTGTACCAAATTTAATCCCTCTACACATATTAATCTTCATGGGTTACCCAAATCATAGATAACCCCATAAGAGCCGATAAGAAATCCAAACGTCAATCCATCTTAGATTGGATACTTCTGTCTGACCCCACCTTAGCACACCAATCAGGCTGCCTACCAGACATTTTGAGCGATCACCAAACCAACCTACCTTATTAGACATAAATCCCATCATAGAAAACAACCCATCCTTAGAACAGTCTATAACAAAAAGAACTTCCAAGCCAAGGACCTAAACAATGAACTAAAATACTGTAACTGGACTCCCCTAAAACACCTAGCCCTAGATGGAGCAGTAGATTACTTTAATACAACCTTTCTCTCAACCCTAAACAGTCATGCACCAGCCTGAACCATCAGAGTTAAGACAAACTATGCCCCTTGGTTAACAAAAGAAACTAAAACCATAATGAAGGACAGAGACAGAGCCTGGGCTCAATATCATAAACTTAAAACCACTACCTCAAAACAAAACTACTTAGTACTATGGAACAAGTCCAAAAAATTTATAAGACTTGATAAAACCAATTACTACAAAGCCTTACAAGAGAAAAACATTCACAACCCTCAGAAATTCTTGGCCTCAATAAGAAAATTACTGCATCCAGGTAAAACCGGCACTCCCATACCCATACTTCCAACTGACAAAGAGGACACCCCTACACAATTCAACAAATTCCTTACAGAAACAATCCTAGCTCTATCTAACACCCTAAATAACACCACCAGCCCTACACCTTCTCGAACCCCAACTAACCCTGCTACACAACAGATTCCCTTTAACTTTCCCTTGCCTCCAGCACCTACCCAACTTATTACTAAACTCCTAAAGAAGCTAAAACCTACCACATTAGCTGCTGACAAACTTCCTGCTGATTTCCTTCGACTAACAGCTGAAACTATATCCTACCCCATGTCTATAGTCATAAATAGATCCATAGTGGAATGCAAAGTACCTAACCTGTGGAAAATATCTCATATTATTCCTCTCCACAAAGGTGGCAACTCCCTAGAGCTCACCAACTACCGCCCATTTTCAATTTTATCTCCTTTATCAAAAATACTAGAAAGAGTAGTACATTCACAACTAATGCAATACCACCTAAAAAAATAACCTTATATCTGCATCTCAGCATGGCTTCTGACCCTCCCATAGTACCATCACTGCTCTACTCTCATATACCAACATAGTCAACACCCATAGAAACAACGGACTTTTCATTTCCTCTGTATTCTTAGACTTATCTAAAGCCTTTGATATGGTCAGCTACAGCCTGCTTCTCAAAACTCTATCTACCCTTAACATTAACTCCCTCACAATATCATAGGTTCATAGGTTTATAGGTTCATACTAGGCTATCTGCCCTTGGGCAATTATAAGCCTAGCCCGATTCTGTATGGCTTACGCCACCCCTTGATTTGAGTATACTGTGCCCTTTTTAAGGTTTAGTTTACTTTGCCTCTGTCTAATAGTGACACTGGAGTAATCCCTGGGACAAACCTACGATCCCCCATCCACCTATAGAGATTTTTCTTGAAGAGATTCAGTGAGGTGCTCTGCCTCACATGAACTGGAATTCTATTCCAGAGCAAAGGGAGCCTCTGGGTTATGAACCTGTCCCTCCAGCAAGTTCTATTTATTTCTGTGCTGAGGTTTAAGTCCCTCGAGCGTGTGGCTCTAAGGGATTTAGATTTACTGAGGTGGAGCATGTCCATTAATTCTGGATTTGACATAGCTTTGTATGTCAGGCATAGATCACCTCAAAGTAGGCGGTATGCAACTGAGTAGAGCTGGAGTTTTTTTAACCGAGCAGCATATGGCATCTGTTTGGGACCCTTGATCCTCTTGGTGAGATACTTTTGGGGTCTTTCTAATTGCTGCAGGTGTCGGGTAAGGTACATCCCAAAAGGGGCATTGTATTCTATGATGGGCCTGATGAGGGATGAATAAAGGGACATGATTACCTCTCTTGATCCAGGTGTGAAACCCTTCATGATGAGGTGGGCTATGTAGAAGGTCTTTCTAACCACTTTGGCAATGTGGTTTTCAAAGGAGAGATTACTATCAACTTGGGTCCCCAGGTCCCTAATAGCTTTCTCTGTACTTAATAGGTTTCCGCCTATGTGGTAATTTGTGGGCACATTGTTTTTGCCAAAGGGTATGACTATACATTTTTTGGCATTTAGCTTTAAACCATGGTGCTGGCACCAGTTATCTGTCTCTGTGAGACCTTTTTGAAGGATGTTTGTGTCAGCTGGAGAGTCGATTATGGCGCTCAGTTTGCAGTCGTCTGTGAACTTGGTGAGCCATAGTCCTCCCACATTTGCCTGTACCTCGGAAAAGTATATACCGAACAAGAGTGGTCCCAGGACAGAACCCTGTGGGATGCCACTTGTGACTGGTTTTGAGTCTGACATGGCTCCAGCAACTCTCACTCTGTGGATTCTGTCTTTGAGCCAGTTTGCGACCCATCTTGTGACATAGGGGTTTATATTTAAGCTGGATAGCTTATCTATGATGCCCAAGTGGGGTATTGTGTCAAATGCCTTTGCAAGGTCCAGATAGGCTGTGTGGACTACCTTCCCTTCATCTATGGCTTTGGTGACTGTTTCGAAGAAGTCAACCAGGTTCAAAAGGCAGGATCTGCCCTTGACAAAGCCGAACTGGGTAGGATCTAGTGTCTGTAGGTCCCCAATGTCTTTGTTTATGAGCTCCATGATGATCCTCTCTATAGCCTTGCAGACTAAGCTAGTCAGGCTTATGGGGCGATAGTTTCCAGGGTCTGTAGAGGCTCCACCTTTGTGGAGTGGGACCACTGTAGCTGTACGCCATTCTGTGGGCACATATCCTGTAGTGAGGCTGAGACTGTATAGCTGTTTTATTTGAGGGATTAGTTCCTCTTGGAGTTCATGTAGGATGCAACCTGGGATGCCATCTGGTCCCATGGAAGCAGTGTTTTTTGCTTTGGAGAGGGCAGCCTTCACCTGAGCATCAGAGATGTTTGGGAGGCAGCCCTCTGCCGGGATAGATACTTGCTCTTTTGGGGGGGAGGGGGTGGAGAAGTTTGCACTGAACCTGTCTGCCAGGATATTGGCAATGTCTGTGGGTTCACTGTATTTTTTGTCGTTTAGAATCAACTTAGAACAAGTCTGGGAGTTGCATCCCAGGTTCCTAACATAACTGAAAAAAAACCTTATGATTGTCTTTGGTGTCCTGTGCAATTTTTCTCTCATGGTTCAACAGCTATTTATGAGGCCGCCAACAAGCAGTTCTTTGGCAGGACCAGCTATTCTCCCTTCTACCAGTATCCACAGGAGTTCTTCAAGACTCCATACTTGGCCCTTTACTGTTCTCCATATTTACAAATCAAATAGCTGCCACATCCTCCTCTGCCTCTATAGTGCAATATGCAGATGACACTGCTATCATATGCGCCGCCCCAACCTTAAGCGAGCTTCAAACAGTAACACAGCATAACTTTACTCTGGCTGAATCATGGTTTTCTAGCATTAAACTTATACTCAATCCCAAAAAAACAAAACTGCTTCTCTTCAGTCCTGGTAGAGCTCCTGCACTAAATAATGATTTCACCATAAACTCCAAGGATAATACCTCAATCACTCCAACAACTGACACAAAACTCCTAGGAGTAGTAATTCATAACAATCTAAAGTTTGATAAGCCAAGTGGAAAAACATTCGAAAATCACTAATAAAATCAGAAGAAATGCTGTGATAACGGAGACTGCAGGCACGAACTGGATAACATCTACACTTTATTCAGCACAAAATAACAACCACATGAACGCCTTGAATACAACCATGCGTTTTCGTACACACAATTCAGACTTCATCGAGATCTCTGATGAAGTCTGAATTGTGTGGACGAAAATGCATGGTTGTATTCAAGGCGTTCATGTGGTTGTTATTTTGTGCTGAATAAAGTGTAGATGTTATCCAGTTCGTGCCTGCAGTCTCCGTTATCACAGCATTTCTTCTGAATCTAAAGTTTGACATGCACATAGCAAAAACAATCAAAAAAGTGAACAAAAAGCTAGATCTACTGTATCAGAACAAGCAATTCATGGTCAATTATACCAAAGCCACTATTGCTAGAATGCACCTATTATCCACCCTACTGCATGCCTCCCTTATCCTGACTAATCTTCGCCACAGTGAACTAAACAGAATGGCATCTTGCTATAACAAGATTGCCAAGTTTGCTACAGGTGCCTCTAGTAGATCCCATCACTGCCTTTTCCTCAAACAACTCAGCTGGCTTGAGTTGCCCCAACTACTTCTTACTACTCAGCTCTCTACAGCCCACAGACTCTACTACCTCTCTGACAAAACTCTAGCTCTACAGGATCTAATACAGCCCTACACCACCACACGAACCTTAAGGTCAACAGACCGAAATCTCATAAAGATCATCAAACATAAGAATGAAGTAGGTAAAACTCTTTTTGGCTGTACTATAGCAAAAATCTAGAACTCACTCCCAAATCATTTAACTTCTACAAGCTCTGCTTCACTATTTAAGAAACTACTCAAAACCCACTACACTAACAACTGGCTGTGCACATGAGACTCTCCAGGCTAAGCCACTATATTGCAGAGTTACAAGGTTTCCGCCAAAGATCAATAAATAAGTTTCAAAACTCTGAATACCTATTCTTACTAGAAATCTATAACCTCTGAATACTTATTCTTAACAAACAATGGTCCATTTTGATAGTATTGATCTAAATGCCTGCGTAAAAATGTTAAATTTTTATTCTGATGCAATTGATTTTTTATGTTCTATGCAGAAATGTTACATATGTTTTCTAAATGTTTAAATGTATGCCTTAAGAACACAGTTATGTATTTTACAACATGTATTGTAGCATTGTATTGTGGAGCTTTTCTCCCCGTGCCTCCGCTGAAAATGGACCTGTGTCCAGTCAGACTTTCCCGGTCATCAAATGTAAAATAAATAAAATAAATAAATTGTAGGTAATGCTCATGAACAGGTAATTGCCTGTGCACCACTCTGTGACTCACACTTGCTAATAGCATCCAGAACAGCCGGGTTGCATTTTCATTAGCCAATGGCATGACAATACGGTGCTATAATTAAGGCCTTAATGTAGGCTGTGGCACTTTTCCTGGCCTGTGAGGAGGACATTATCGAGGTGTGGGAGCTACAGCATCACAGAGAGTAGGTAGAAATACTGTCCACTGTTTGAATTGATGTGGTATGTCCACAGTGTTCTATGCTATGTTTGCCCATTTTTAACAGACTTTCTGATTCTGTGGCAGTTTACTGTTTAACAATGTGAGTTGGGGTCAATAAGGGGACAGGCAGATGTGAGGGTCATACATCATTTTTATCTGAATGTGCATGCTGCTGTAGTTGACGCTAGTCTATCAGCTGTATATGCTTGTGTATGCTTGTAGGGGGAGACTGTGACACGTCTTTGTCATCTGACCATTCCTCTCCAACCCTTTATGTATGGATGTTGTGTGGATGCCCTGTTCTAGGTGTTTGAAAGGTATGGTAGGTCTGTAGCAGGTAGCTGAACATACTGCTGCATGTGTAGCAGGCTGCAGCTGCTGCATTATGACTAGGAGTCATACTGGGGATTGTGAACACATTGGGGGACAGCAAGATGTATATGTCAGTGAGGGAGCACTGTCAGCTCTGTTGTTTCAGCATAGCCAGGGTGAAGGTACCTTTAACAGTCCAGGTGAGGCATGTGCCTCTGGTACATATGGTAAGTAATAGTGCCATCCAGAGAGTGGTAAGCAACATTTAGGACACATATTCATATTTGTAATGTCTCCCACCCTACAGGCCTCTGACATGCTACTGTGGGTGACAGTGACTGCAGTAGCAGTACCCAGTTCTGCTGGACATTGCAGGGCTCAGTTATTTCTATGTTGTAGTGACAAGCATGTAGTTGTGCAAAAGAATGGACTGTGGGTCACTGGAAAATATTAGGGAACAACCCAACACCCTAATAATGGTTGATTTCAACTACCCCACCATTAACTGGGAAAACTACTCATGTAATCATGTAGATTTAGCACTTTCAAGGTTGCAAAGGTTTTCAATAATGATGTTTGATAGCATATACATATTTACATTTTTAGATAGTTATTATATTTATGTATTTATTGCATAACATTTCATGTCTTGCCTTGTCTTTTATATGGAGTAATGCACCTTTATTTTTAACCAGAGTGATTTGAATGTCTTAATTAAAATGACGTAATTGCAATAAATTAATCAAGTACAGACTATATAATATGTAAGTAGAACAATGCCATTCATTCTGATGAAGTTTCCTGCATTGGAAATGAAAGCGCTAAATCTAAATCGCATTGTAATTCAATAAATTTTATAAAAATAGTGTTTGTTTGTGGACTGAACAGTCTTTGACGGAGAACTACTGTTATTATTTTGGTATACAGCAACGGTTCGTGGGACTGCCTTTATTGGATACTGTTTAACGGAGAACAATTTTGCGTTACTAGTTTTTGTTTTTCTCCGTTTTTTCCAAAACTACTCATGTACCAACTCTTTTGCTCACCGTTTTCTGGAATTCATAAATTCCAATGCCTTGGATCAACTTATCCACACCCCCACCAGGGGCAGCAATATCCTAGACCTGGTCATTACCAACATGGGCGACCGGTGTTCCACACCAGAGGTCATTTCCTCATTGGTCAGATCCGACCACAAGGTAATCAGCCTAGACATCCACATCCCACCCCCCATTAGGGAAACCACCGTAAAAAATTTCTCCAAAGCCAACTTCACCATTCTTAAGACAGAAGTGGTAAACTTCACGACATCCATGCAGACAGACAATAGAGCTACGACTGCTGAATCCTACAGAAATGCACTTTATAAGCATTTACACGAGTGCATGGATCATGTTATTCCTAACAGAAACAAGATGCTATCCTCCAAAAAAAGGAAGCCAATCTGGTGGTCCCCTGCCATAAACAAACTCTACAACAGAAGAAAGAAACTGTTGCACAAAAGAGTAAAATCCCATGATTGGAGAATCTCCCTGGTCAGCCTCAGTAAGAAGCTGATATCCCTCATACAATCCTACAAAGCTAGCTACGAAAACAAAATCACCACTGATTCTGAAGACAACCACAAAGCATTCTATAGCTATGTCAAGAATCTCAATGGCAACACTCAGATCTGCTCTGAGTTATAGCACAATGGAACTAAATATACAGAACCAACTGATATTACCAACATCCTGGCAGATAGGTTCAGTGCTAACTTTACCCCCCTCTCACCCCCTAAAGGGCCCATCTCTATACCGGAAAAATGTAAAGTTCCTGTAATCATGGCTGCACAGGTAAAAAACACACTCTCCAAAGCCAAGAACACAGCATCCATGGGACCTGACAACATCCCAGGCTGTGTTCTACATGAAAAACAGAATGAACTGGCACCCCACCTAAGCACTATGTTCAGTCATAGCCTCACCTCAGGCTTTGTACCCACTGAATGATGCACAGTGACAGCTATCCCACTCCACAAAGGGGGAGCCACCACCGACCCCGGAAACTACCACCCCATTAGCCTAACGAGCCTGGTCTGCAAGACCATGGAACCATCGTGGAACTTATAAACAAAGACATTGGTAATTCCAAACTCTGGACCCCACCCAGTTCAGGTTTATAAAAGGCAGATCATGTCTCCTAAACCTGATAAACTTCTTTGAAGCAGTCACCAAAGCCTTAGATGCGGGTAAGGTGGTTCACACAGCATATCTAGATCTTGCCAAGGCTTTTGACACCATCCCCCACTCTGGAATTATAGATAAACTCACTAAACTAGGTATAAATCCCTATGTCACAAGATGGGTTGCCAACTGGCTCACTGGCAGAACTCACACTGTGAAAGTAGCAGACTCCACATCCGACTTCAGACCAGTGACAAGTGGAGTACCACAGGGTTCAGTCCTGGGTCCTCTCCTGTTTGGTATCTACTTTTCGGAAGTACAGGCTAACACAGAAGGTCTTTGGCTAATGAAATTCGCAGATGACTGAAAGCTAGGAGCCATAATTTAAACTCCTAACAATGTGGACATCCTACAAAAGGGCCTCACTGAGACAGATGCCGAGTGTCAAAGCCATGGCCTCAAGCTCAATGCCAAAAAGTGCATTGCCATACCCTTTGGTAAAAACTCTGTACACATGAGCTACCACATAGGTGGTTGTCTACTTAACACCGAAAGTTTGATAAGAGACCTTGGGACACAGATGGACAGTAGTCGTTCCTTTGATAATCACATCACCACAGTAGTCAGAAAATCCTTCTACATGGCACACCTCATCACAAAAGGTTTCTCATCCAGGAAAAAAGAGGTCATTGTTCCCCTCTACTCATCACTCATTAGACCCATTATAGAATACAGCTCCCCTTTTGGTATGTACCTCACAAAACATCTAGAACAGCTGGAAAGGCCGCAGAAATACCTCACAAAGAGGATTACCGGCCTCACATGCCCTATGCAGACCGTCTCAATAAACACCAGCTTTACTCCGTCACATATCACCTACTCAGAGGTGAACTCTGCCTAACATAAAAAGCTATGTCAAACCCAGAGCTGATGGACATGCTCCACTTAAAGAAATCCCAATCCCTCTGAGCTACACAATCTAGGGACCTAAACCTCATCACCACAATAAACAGAACATGCTGGAGGGATAGATTCCTGTCCCAGAGACATCCCATACTCTGGAACAAACTACCTATCTATATCAAACAAAGCTCCTCATTAGCACTCTTCAAGAAAAATCTTGATGATTGGATGCGAAATAGGAAATTCACCACGGGGATCACCTCTGTGGCTCTGCTTGACAGGGGCACAGGAAAATAATTTTCTTGGGTGGCGAAAGCCGAGGTACCTTTTTGGCTAGGCTTGTATAGGCCCTAGGGCAGATAGCCTAGTACCTACCTATGAACCTAAGACTGTGCATGTCCAGATGTCACACATGCTAGAAATGTAACAGATAGAGCTACTGAGTCATTATTATGGCAGGTGTATTTGCAAGAAATATGTGCATGCATACAGTGCGTTATACAGGAATCGCATGAACATGTGTGTTCAGATAGGTATGACATGTGATACCGACCTGTCTGTCATTATTTTATTATTTTTTAACCTTAATCTGCACTGACTTGCCAGTACTTCAGCACACAGAATAGGTTTTATGACAACCATGCCATAAGTAAGTGGCTCAACTGTGGACATTCTGCAAAAGTCTGTGCAGTTGTCAGCTCTACCTTATATTGTAGGCTTTCCATTCATCCATCAACAGGTATTTGGCTGTGTACTGATTTCGTGTCTGCATCACAGGCCCAAGTGCTCTGTCATTTATCCCATTATATGTAGAAGTAGTGGGTAACTGGCAATCAGGATATGTTTGTAAAAACATCAGTTTTTCTTCACAGCTGAGTGGCCTAGTGGGCTAATCCACTATGCTGTACTTGACAGGGTGCTGTAATCATTACTTGGCCTAGTGAGCATAATGCACTGTGCTGCAGTTGACATGGTCCTGGGTTCAATACTTCTCAGGAGTGAATAGTTTTGCTGATGTGACATCAGTGGAATGCATGATATATTTATAAAAACACCAGTTATTCTCCAGAGATGAGTGACCTAGTGGGCATAATACACTATGCTGTAGTTTAGAAGGTCCTGGGTTCAAGATGTGGCAGGGGTGATTATTTTATTTATGTCCATAACAGTATCAGAATCAGATAAAGTGATTAAAGCAGTTTTAAGCAGGTTTGCATGGGTTTGCACAATGTGCCTCTTAGGTCTGCTTAAACCCACACTAATTCAAAAAAAGAAAAGAAAAAAGATGTGATATGACATTGGTAAAATGGGAGTAAGCAGGGTGAAAAACAATGTGAAAGGCAGGTAGGCATGTGCAGGATGAGCATAGGAAAGGACCACAGCTCTCTATTTCTTGTACAGCAAAAGCTGTGCAGGTAGTGGAAAATTTGGAATTTGGAGCCTCACATTCCAGAGAGAGGGGTGTGGGCAATATAACTATGTTGATTAATTGCTGTATTGATTGACTGTGGGCAGTGTAAGTGAGGTTGAACTGGAGAGCTATGTATGGCATAATATTTTTTTTGTGGGACAAATGCCTTTTTTGTGAGAGTGGAATGTTGGGGAAGGGTTATAGGTACATCTGGGGAAGTAAGTTGAGTAGGAGAGGTTGCATTTGCAGACAGACAACACAGACAAGACAGCAGACAGAGGAGGTGTATAAAACATGAGGGGAATAAACATCTTGGATGGGGAGGGTGTTTGGGAATTGGGAGGACCAAGTGCCTCCAGATGCCAACAGTGGGACTGAGCTCCTCACCCATGGGCAGTCACCACTGCCTCTTCACGGCCTTTAATCTGGTGCAGTTAATCATCCAAATAATGCTGGATAACCCTGGGGACCATCTCTGGTAGCTGATTCCGGGTGACCACTCCCTCTCTGCACCCATGCCTGGGGGTGGATGGGCCCCTTCCCCTGAGGCGGTTCCACCCATGGATGGTGCAGGACCGGTGCCATGGCCAGATGAGGTGGGGTAGGTGGATCTGCTGGAACCAGACTACCCAATCGTGCTATTTTGTTGAGGTTTTTTTCAATGTGTACAGGTTAGTCACGAACAGAACATTTAAATATTAGATATAACAGTATGCATGGGTGCTTCAATTAACCCAGAATAATTAAATTGCATAGCATATGGAACACAAGCATAAATGGAATAACAGTCAGTATGGTAACAGCATGCTAGTAACAGTTACGGCAAAAGGCCACCAACATTGATATTTCAACAAGGTATGTAAGTATGCAACCATTGTAAAATATAACCAACAATACAACACAAGGCCCAACATTAGGTTTTGAGAACAACATATATGAAAATGAAACCATACCCGTAGTATAAGAATAATAATTTGTGATGCAGATAAGGGGTGGGGGAGAGAGAGAGAGAGAGAGACATTCCATTACCAAATGTATAGGCTATATTTTTCACAACAGTACTGCACTATACTCTACAGGTCTGCCCTTACTTTATGTCTACAAATGTCCTATAGCTTCTGTAGCACATACATACCTCACAAGCTTCCAACATGGGATTATATGGGCCAAGCTGTAACACCTACAGTGTGAAACTACAGGGGACTATTACATGTCAAGCGAACATATATAACTACCAAGATGTACTCTGCTACTGGCATACTTCAACTGGATTTTATATCTGTGTCCAAGTTTTTTGGCAACAGTCATCACTATTCATGACAATGTGACACTTAAGAGACATGTATTATGCAAAGCACAGAGTGTTTATACTTATCCTGCTGTCATTGGCAGGCATGGGGTTAAACTATCAGCAGACATTTACAGACTCACCAGGCATACAGCCGTACCAACAATAGACCATTTAATTTGTCATATTAACTTGAAATAGTAGTGTACTTCATGATGTTTTATTTAATAGAGTCTTATCACCTTGCTGGGCAATGCTGTTTACGCACTAGTAAATCTGGACACAGACATTAGTATACGTTTCATACAGCTACTACAAACATTTATTTACCTGTAAGTCCTGTGGGGAGAATATCTGTTAACAATACATAACTGTTTCTATAAATAATCAGTACTACTTGTCTGTTACTATAAATATATCTTAGTACTTGGCTCTGTATTCAAACTCCCGTCTGTGTGTGGCAAAAGGAACAGCATATATATTGCTTAGTACACTGAGCTACTGGGACACTGCTGTGTGCTGATTGAATGATATGTGCCTAAAGCTGACCTGGTGACAAAGTCTGACCTGGTAATATAGGTAGAGTGTCACACAAGACTGCAGTAACAGTTGAACGTACATGCATGAGATTCATGCATGACAGAGATAGTATATGAACTGTGTATTAATACTTGTAATGCTGGTGTATGCAATTAACCCCTAGTGGATGGGAATATGTGTGATCTGTACAAACCATGTCAGGGTGCTTTTGACACCATTCCCCATTCTGGTATTATAGATAAGCTCACCAGCCTGAACATAAACCCCTACATCACAAGATGGGTTGCCAACTGGCTCATGGACAGAACCCACATGGTGAGAGTTGTGGGAGCTAGGTCCAACTCTAAACCAGTTACAAGTGGCGTTCCCCAGGGCTCAGTCCTAGGTCCCCTCCTGTTCGACATATACTTCTCAGAGGTACAGGCAAGCACAGGAGGACTATGGCTGACCAAGTTTACAGACGACTGCAAACTAGGGACTATAATTTACTCACAGGCTGACACAGACATCCTCCAAAAGGGTCTCACTGAGATGGATACCTGGTGTCAAAATCATGGCCTCAAGCTAAATGCCAAAAGTGCATAGTCATCCCCTTTGGAAAAATAAAGTACCCACAAACTACCACAAAAGTGGTAGTCCCCTAAATACGGAAGACATAATAAGGGATCTGGGGACCCAAGTAGATAGTAATCTCACCTTTGATAGTCACACTGCCAAAGTGGTTAGAAAATCCTTCTACATGGCCCATCTAATCACAAAAGGGTTCGCATCCAGATCAAAAGAGGTCATTGTGCCCCTCTACTCATCACTCATCAGACCCATCATAGAGTACAATGCCCCATTTGGGATGTACCTTACAAGACACCTGCAACAGCTGGAAAGACCACAGAAGTACCTCACCAAGAGGATCACTGGCCTCAAACAGATGCCCTATGCATCTCGACTGAAAAAACTCCAGTTGTACTCGGTTGCATACCGCCTACTCAGAGGTTATCTCTACCTGACATACAAGGCCATGTCCAACCTAGAACTGATGGACATGTTCCACCTAAAGAAAACTGTCTCCCCTCAAGCCACATGCTCTAGGGATCTAAACCTCACCACAACAATAAATAGGACGTGCTGGAGGGATAAATGCCTCTCCAAGAGACTTCCCATGCTTTGGAACAAGATCCCAATCTACATTAGTCAGAGCTCCTTGCTAACACTCTTCAAAAGAAACCTTGACGAGTGGATGGGAAACAAAAAGTTTACCTCGGGGATCACTTCAGTGGCTATGCTGGACAGAGGCACAGAGAACTAATCTAAGGGGACGGCGAAAGCCAACACATTCTGGCTAGGCTTATAAATGCCTTCGGGCAGATAGCCTAGTGCCAACCTATGAACCTATGAACCTATTGTTCTACACTTTAAATAATGCAGGCATTGAAAGACAGCTGCTATTGCACAATCTCTGCAGTACTAACTTTATTTCCTTCACAATTCTGACTGCAGTTGTACTCTATTTCCTGTGGATTAGGAATGCAGTTAATTTATTCCCTTCACATTTTGAATGCCTGTGTACTTTATTGCCAGAACATGTATTATTCATACAGTATACACATGTTATTCCTAGACATTATTAATGCAGTATTAACTTTCTTTCCATAAAATTAGCATGTTTCATGTTTCATCTATATTGAACTGTATCTGTCAATACTCAGTTACATCAGTGCAGGTGTTTAAACACATTCATTGCAGTACACTCACAACGCAATATACCTACTGGCAGTTAGTATTGTACTCTTTCTTAATGAGATTATTATATATTGCAAGATATATCTGTACTCACCACACTCTCAGTGCATCCTGGCCAGGTGCCCTGCATGGGCTGCAAGCCCTCCCCTCTGCAGCTGAGGAGGGAAACACACTATTACCTGTACCTGTCTATCAGATATTCATAATGAGAATTTGTTAAATCAGTGGTACCTATACTTGCAAACTTCAGAGGCATTGTGGTCCCGAGCATCTTGGATCCATTGGGCCAAGAGAGCCCCCACTTACTATGCTTCAGGTCATAGTAGTGGTGACGAACCTGCTCACCAGTGCAGGGGATGCCAGTTGTAGTGGTGAGGTTGCTTGCCAACCAGTTCCAGGCCTCTGATTTGCATTCAGACCTCTGGTACTAGCCCTGTAGCAACCGGTTGTCATGGTCTTTCACAAGGAGCCCAACCATGACCCTGGACTCTAAAATGCTCCAGGGCTGTGCCCCAAAGCATGCACCCACTCCATCACTTTCCACAGTTCCTGCATGGGTCAAACTCCAACAGGTTCTGGCTGTATTCCTGCCTGCTCAGCTTAAATAAGGCTGTTTTTCTGCCCTTTGCCGCCATTGGTCCATTTTTAAAAATGGTAAGTGACGCTTAGCACCACGCAAACATTCTAAGCTCAGCTGAGCAGTGCTTAAACTGGAAATGTTTAGCAATGCTTAGTGGTGCATAAAACCACTTAGCTGAGCTGAGGACTGTTTAAACTGTGACTACTTAGCAGTGCCAAAACCAGCTAAGTGGAGCTGTGCATTGCTAAGTACTGCTAAAACAGGTCTTGTTTAAGCATTGCTTGGCTTGGCTTAGCAGTGCTTAGTAGAGCTTAGCTAAGGGCCAAGTAGAATTTTAAATAGTAAATAAAAATATATTGACATTAATTGCTCATTAATAATACTTTATTATTATGTGTATGTATTTTACTTTACATGACCTAGCCATATGTATTTTAATTACGTTATCTTGGGGTGTGACTGTAATGTATTGGACACTTGTGTGTAACTGGAGCTTTTCTCCTCATATCTCTACTGAAAATGGGATTCTGGACCAGCTGGACTTACCCAGTTAACAAATATCAATGACTATGTCAATAAAAAATGATAAATTAATGCTATCAGATGTAAACGCTGAATGGCCTGTCTGTGTATTCCAACCATGCACCTACTGCAAACAAGGCAGTGCTCTAACCATTCAGCTAATGTGGATGTGAAGATTTCAACTCTGAATTTCTATATAGCTTTCAGCTACATTTAAGTACTGCTGATCTATGCTCCATGCAAACCAGCACAGCTATGCTTAAACATGACTTTTTCCATTAAAATTAAAAGCATCCAGTTTCTATTTTTAGATGTCTGCACATATTCATTGCTAAGTGCTGTGCCGCAAAAACACGGGGGATAATAAAAAAAAAAAAAGAGAGAGAGAGAGAGAGAAATTACATTTTCACTCATATTTCAGTGCCATCCTGCACTCTGACAGTGCAGGGGATGTGTTACAGACACTGTAACACAACCCCCTGCAAAAAGGAAATTGGGGCGGTAAACACATTTTACATTTATATTTCAGTGCCGTCCGGCACTTTGACAGTGCAAGGGTGTGTTACTCATCTCCGAGCACTGTAACACACCCCCTACACTGATTCAGTAACTGTGTTACACTGCTCTCCCTCTGTAGCATGCCTTCATTAATATGCAAGGTGCGCTGCTGAGGGGGAGCTGCAGACATGGCCACCATTCACTCTGTGTAGGCCTTACACTGTTCCAACACGAAGTTTATTAAATCTGGGGGTTTGAGTATTTTTATCAATATGTCAAAGTTGCGGACATTTTGTGTAACAGAAATTCATTTTGAGCATTTTGAATGCTTTGTTTTATATTTGTTGCATAAAAATCATTTAAGCAAGTTTTAGTACCTGGAATTTGTTTCTGACCTGTTTGCGAGTTGTTTGAGCTTCAGATTATCCACTCACGTAAATTCCTTCATTACTAAATGTCCCCTCATGGTCTTGACTCAGGATCCCATTCTGACACCACATTGCTCATCTTGTGTATCTAAATAAGACAATGAAGCTTGGGTGTTCATTTAAGTAGTTTATTACACACAAACCCATCAGGATGGCTGACCGAAACATTAAACTTAATCAAATTAACTGACTGACTACTACACACATAAACGCTTTCACTCTGACTACTCACTCAAAATGTCACTCTTGCTTGCACGTGCTCAGCACTTATATGCACGTGCCCACTGACTGGAATGCTACTTAAAGGTACATCACACACTCTGAGCTACAATAGCTGTGCCACTTACCTGTCATATTATTCCTTTTCTGAACTCTAGCCCATTTCCAGAACTGAGAATTTACCACTGCAGGGTGTTATAAAGATGTTCATCTCCTATCTTTTTCTTTTTCTTTGATGGTATAAATTATGGAGGTAAATAAATGGCTTAAAACCTACCCAGCCACAGAATCAGAGCATTTTTCCTAAAATCCAAGCCATCAACTGCCAAGAAATGAAAATAAGTATGATTTATGCATTTATGGCATTTCTCTGACTGTTTTTTTATATAATTACTCTTCATTGCTGTTTATATTTGCTGCATTTCTGCAATCTCCATACATATTTGTTATCTGTTTCCTTTAGTAGCTGGTTAAATGGGCTGGTGAATCTAGATTCTGTAGATCTAGACCCATCTGAGTTGGGATTGCTGGAGGAACTCTCATTGTATGCTCCTTGATTGGTAGTTTGTCTTATTCTTGTTTATTCCAGCTAATATTTAAGCCTCATGTTTGAAAGGTGCTACTCTCCTTGCAGTAGTGGTAGGCAGTGCCCTGCATAGATGCAGATGATTTGTAGACAGGTTTTACCTTATACAACCATCAGCCCAACCAGTCCTAGCACTCTTCTGCTCTAGGAGCATCCCAGTTGTGCACTGAGTAGTGTTGCTTTATTGGATAACCCTAATCTACACAAGCACAGCTCTCATTCCTAATCCCTGTGCTACCAGCACATTCCAGTCACAGCAACCCACTTCATTCCCCATAAAAAAAAAACACAGTAAAAACCTGCTATCATAGATAGGCAGCTTCCGACCATCTCTCTAGTCAGCCTGCTTGACATGGGCATCTTGAAGCAATGTAACAATTGCCTCATGTATACTGACAACCACTTACTCCTAAAACAAGATGCAAGATGTAGTGTTACTATGAAATTAGAGGCAGAACTCTCACATAATATAATACGAAACAGGTTGTGAGCAGACACACACACACACACACACACACACACACACACACACGCACACACACACACACACACACACACACACACACATACACACACACACACACACACACACACACACACACACACACACACACACACACACACACACACACCAAATAAGGACTTGACACATAAACACACGTAGATGGTCTGCACCTGTATCCACTAGACATTCGGATACTGGTAAAGGCATTAGCCATGTATCACAAAAAGTAAACTCCACAAACACTTTAAACTACAAAAAAGCAACCCGGATGTGAGGACACAAATCCAATTTATTCAACTAAGTGCTTTCGTCTCTGACAATGATATAATAATGATGATGTATTTTAAAGTTAAAGGCACTATGTAGATAAAAAGAGTTTTTTAATCATATATGTTTTTTTAATTATATATTTCTTTAAATTTTAATATATTTATATGTTTCTTTTTGGCATTAATTTGTCAGATTTTGTGTATGTTTTTCTTTAAATGTTAATTGGGATATTGTCAGGTGACTGTTTTTTGTATTTACTGCTGTTCTATCATTGACTTGTCATCTGAAGAAATCTTATCATTGTCTGACACTGCGCAGTGCTAGAAGTCTTAACAAGAAAATGCACTCCCTGGAAGCACTTCTCATTTTCATAGATGCTGACATCTGTGCAATCACTTAGACATGGTTCAGAGCTGCCTAAAGTTCACTGGCCATTCAGGGCTACAATGCCTTCTATACATATAGACCAAAAACTGATCAGGAAAGAACCAAAGGAGGATGTGTATCCATCTTCATTAAGGATAAGTACACTTTGAGACTGGTCAAACAGTATGACTCTCTTGAGCTACTCCATGTCTAAGTAACTATAGACAAAATTCCCTACCACATCATCACCAGCTACAGATCCCCCACCGTGAACCATGAAAGCATACCGTTTACCTGGACTTACTGGAGTCACTTACCATGCAGTCCAAAAGCTTACTCGTGTGATTTCAATCACTTTACCATAGACTGGGGATCCTATATGACCACAAATATGCAGTCTCAAGGGTTATTGGACTTTGTCAATACAAATATCCTAGAACAGCTAGTCATCATACCCATAAATGGCTCAAATATCCTAGACATAATGCTCACTAACATGGGGGAGTATTCCACCCCCCTCCCTCATGTGATGTCCTGCATGATAAGATCAGACCATAAAACAATCTCCTTTAAAGTAATTCCAAGGTCTGATACTCCATCAAAAACTCAAGAACTTTTCCAAGACAAACTACCTCCTACTAAGTGAGGCCATAAATTTCAAAGCCCCCAGGAGCGCAGATGACATGGCCTCTTATATAGAGGTGTACACCAATGCCCTGTATAACAACTTAAACAGTTGCATAGAATCAACTACCTAACTGGATTAAAAAACAGGTCTTTGTCAGAAACAACAAGCCACCCTCATGATCCGACAGTATAAATAGGCTATACAACAAAAGAAAGAAACTGTGGAACTGACTCAGCAGAGGAAGAATTCCTTTACTAGTCTAAACAAGCAAATTAAAGATCCAAAGTGAATTACAAAGCAAAAATATCCTCTCTAGCTAAACAAAATCACAATGCATTTTTAACTCTTTCCAAAGCTGTTATGATAATACCCAGTTATGTTCAGAGCTGGTTGTGGATTATCTAGATCTAAGGACATTACACTTCTGTTGTACTTGGCCCTTACCTGACCAGTAATTGAGTACAATGCACCTTTTTGTATGTACCTGATGAGACACCTGCAAAAGCCAGAGACAGACTCCAGAGGTTTCTCACTAAAAAATGCAGGATAAACAAAACAAATCCTATGCAGAAAGACTGAAAGCCTCTTCAATGTATTGTCTCCTACAGGCTGCTAAGGAGCAATCTGTGTCTGGCTTATAGGGCAGTCTCTGACTCGGTCCTGAATGAAATGCTGCACATTAAGAAATCCATTTGCAAGATGGTCACCCACTCTAAGGATCTCAACCTAGCCTCTGATATGAACAAATCATGCTGGAGAGATAGATATATCTCCCAGAGACTACCCCTCCTCTGGAACAAGCTCCCCATTCACATAAAGCAGAGCCCCTACCTGACCCTGTTTAAGTGTAACCTGGAACAATGGAGAGGTAATTGCAAATTCACTTCTGGGGTGGAGCCCATGTCCCTTATGGACAGATGCAATTAGTTAGAAGCAGTCAGTATTAGTTATCCTACCATAGGTGCATACCCCTGTGAACTTAGCTCACCTAACTATTGATAAACAGGTAATTCTGGATAGATATGGCTAACCTTGTTAGGGCCCTTGACTGTCAGTCTAGTAACTTCTTATGAACCTAACCTTGTATGAACCTATAAATGGCTCAGATGGCTTCTCATCCAAAATTTTAAAGCATTCAGTTCTTGTATCATTCTAAAACATAAGCACATATTAGTTAATATCATTTCACCATGTCAGCTGATTAATAGCTTATCATTTCAAGCAACCCATTCCCTAACCACAATCATCCCCCTCTCGAAAGAAGGAAGCCCTCAGTTTTCAAACAATACTTAAAAGAGCAGGTGCATCACTGTTTAACTCCTCTTCGGCTCCCAACAGCTTGACATTAGAGAAGGTCACGGCATCTTTACAGCCAAACTGTACCTTACAAACCAAACTCTCCAAAATGTGAGTAACAGCAGATTGACAGAAACGGTTTTCACTGATCCAGCAAAGACCTTTTACTCTGTCTAGCACCACAAAAAACTTACAACTTAATGCAGTCACATCATTGCATGTGGTTGACAGCTTTCTAAGTGAATGCTCTTGAATCGTGCTTTCTCATTCTAAAGAAGTTACCACAGACATTCTCTAACACAATGTCATGAGTCTGTTATGTGTCATGATCTGCAATAATGTCTTCAGAATTATGCTAACAATATTTTTTAATGGGAGGGTGGTCTTCAGCAATGCCTTTAGAATTATGCTAGCCAGAATTCCTGCTTATAATAGGGTGATCTTTAGTAATGCCTTTAGAAATGTGTAAGCCAAAATTTCTGCTTTCTTATACCAGAGATTTGGTTGTCTGGGAATCAGACTGTACTTTCTCTAACAGCAACCTCACTCTGTCAAGAATACCTCAAAGGTATTCATGCATGGTTTGATTTTAAGGTCTCCTAGCTATAAATAAAACCATAGTAATTATATTCTATGCAGCTAAACACCCTTATATTACACCAAGTTAATTCACATCTCCTTTTGGAGGACCACTCATCTTAGCCAATCAGTATAAATACCTCAGATTTTGGTTAGGCTAGCTCTTTACTTTTACAATATATGTAAGTGTATTATGTTAAACTCTGCTTAGGAACCTGTCATAAATTAGCCAATTTATTAAGATCTTCTCATAAAATCCCTCATTGCAAATGGTGTACTTACCTGTCTTTGAGTTTGGCCTAGCCCTACTAACTGCAGGACCTACTATTAATTTAAACAAGCTGCAAGTTTTACTAGACATGAGTGGATGGTTTATAGGCCAGTCCTTACCTCAAGAACACCACTATATCATTCTCACCAATGCTAATCTACTGCATGAGTTTTCTGTATCATCTGGCCCCATACCTGCTGACCACCAAATCTCCTCAAGTCAGAACTGAGTCTGTTTGTTCCCCTGTACTAAGTATTCTCAGGTATTCTCAGCACAGAGTTGACAAACATCTGGAAAGACAGTTTTCAGGTAGCCATGAACTCTGAGCCCCTGCTTGCATTCTGTTTTTGGTACTACCCTGGTAGAGTTGGGCACCATCATACTTCAGCATAGGTGATTCTGGCTTACCCCCACTCCCAATGGAGCTGTATGGTATGATTTCTGTTTTGTCCCTGGGCAGGGATTACCACCATCAACAGCTTTGCATTATTTGGGATGTAAGCTGTAGAAGCATTTCTATTATGGCCCTAACACTACTTTCATGAAAACTATCTTTATTGGCTTTGGTCACCATACCTATGTCCCATCCCACCTGTTGCTGTATTTTGTATGAAAACTTCTACTTTCACCAGAGTAATCTGCCAACTGAGAACACCAACTCACTCCCCTCAGAATTGACAAGCTAGCATAGATCACTCCCTCCCATCTTTCCTGCACAGTTTTTCCAGTGCACAAGCAACTAAATGAACTTGGGTCACCTGGGTCATACTCAAGGCTTTACCTTCCTATGCCGCAGACCTTGGATTGCTTCACTGGGAGCCAGTACAGTAGCTTGCTCATTCACTTCCGCACTACATTTCTTAAATGACTGCCCAACCCTTGGTGATATGCTGCAAATTAAACCCTCCAACTATGCTCATCATTAATCAAATACTGTCCTTTCCACCCTTAACTCATCTTAGTGCTCTCTTGAATACTTCACTAAAGCCTTTTTCTTCTGTGATCCTAAACTCTGGAACTCCCCTCCTTTGGTCTTTGGGAGTTTGGCAAAATTTCTTCAATATAGAGCCAGGTTGGTCAGTAACCATCTGAATAACACTATATGCTACGGTGAGAATACATTATTTATAAATTAAACCTGATGTAGCTACTATACTGGGGATATTCAGAAAGAAGGATAAAGCAACTGCACATCAGTAAGTAGTACAGTGAAGTTTGGGTGGTGTGGCCCATTGAGAATTAGGTAAACATGAGCTGCTCCCATTGCAAGCTTGTTCCAGGAACAATGCTGAATAATAAATATTTGCATCTGTGATAGTGATAGAATCTCTGCAACTGGACTGATTGTGATAAGAGTGATCACATGACTTCAGAAAACAGCACGGAGGTGGCACATCTAGCAATATGTGTTCTCAAATGCATAAACTCTCCCCATAGCTGTTGCACGGTCACAACTGATAGCCCATAGAAGGGAACCACACTGTGGTGGCAGCTCATTTTGTAATATAAATTAGATGGAAATGAGATAGGGCAGTCAGGAATGGGGACAAGTAAGCAGAAAAACATTCAGAAGGAAAATAGAAAGGGGAGAGTGGAGTGGAGAGAAGATGGGTGTACTTTTCTGGGTACAGGTACCCATTCTTTTTTTGAAGAAGGTGAATGTAGTAAGCAGAATGTGCAGGTAGAGTAGGAAGAGTATAGAGAGAAAAGAAGGGGCAGGCATGCCAACATAAAATGGAGACAAAGACTGACAGGGGAGCTATTGACATATGATGAGAAAACATGGTTAAGATATAGAATGACAGAAGGTGAACGACTGGGTACATGACAATACAGAAAAGGATAAGGGTCACAGTGATAGGAATAGAGAGAGGCTTATCAAACCAGCCCAGTGGGAAACCCACAAAAAAGTCACTTATCTCTGTGGTTAACATCATGAGTAGGCTCTGCCTCTGGTGGCTCAGTGGTCAAGGCCAGCTATAAGACTGTGAAATCCACACTAGGAGGTGTCCAGGGTGCCAGTGTAGGCATCAGTCTACTAGTCCACCTTGGTCTTCACCAGCTGTTGCATTTCTAATCAGGTGAACCAGGAAAGCCCCACCATAGTGTTCTCAGATGCAGAGACTTATCCTTACCCCATCCCTCCTGAATTGTGGAAGTGGAAGCCACAGTGAGCCCTACAGGTCACCATCAATAGAGTGACTTTTCTTATCCTGGAGTGAAGCAGGTCTGTGGAATGGTGGGGACTTTTTAGAATTTGATACAGTTGCCAGTGCAGAGTGCAGTGGTCATTGTCTCACCTTTGTCTGAACCACAGATGATTTTGCAGAAAAGAAAAGAAAATGAGAAAAATAAAGCAAAATATAAGAAAAAAATGAAAACAAATGGAAAAACACACACAGACATAACTGTTCTATTCTATTATTTATTGTATAGTTTAATACAACATTACATTTGTAGCAGCAATACACTACATTTACTCTGCAGCCTGGAGAGCCTGCCCTGCCTCCTCTGACAGGTAACCTGATTCTCTTTGATCTCCTTTGGCACTCAGAAGGATAAAAAAAATTTGTAGTAAGCACAACTTTTCCTGACAGCAGAAGGGAATTGCAGGTAGAGGTTGCTTGGCTTACTGTACAGTACCAATGTAAGAACACAAGGCTTTCAATAAAAAGAGGGTGTCTCTCTCTCTCTCTCTAACCTCTTCGTCCCAGAAGCAGAAAAGGTCTGGATATGGCCTCCTCAACTGCTGCATTTGTACTAGCAATATTTGCCAGAGTCCTTCAGCAGGCACTAATGATAGTTCCTGTGTAGCTGGTGAAGAAAGATTTTGTATTCCCTACTCCATCATATGGCAGCCCTGCAAAGCCACATATGATGGACACCTTGCAATGTGCATCAATGCATAGCAGGGAAAAACAGTGCCCATTAATATTAGCATGATGCACTTAGTTAGTAGCAAAATGTATCATGACATATGTATTAGGAGACTTCATATACATGGACAAACTACATGTCCTCCTAGTCAGTAAATGGTCGGGAATGGCCCTTGTAATCTGACCTAGAAGTGATAACAGACTGTATTACTGATGTAGTTCCTAGCATAATAATCACACCACAAGCCTTAATATAGTATGAAAAGATGAGGTCATCATTATTTGGGAGAATATGCTACAGCAAAAAATGCAGACAATTAGAATATAGTTGATAGAGTACACTGTCATGCAAGCAAACTGACAACAGAGAGGACAACTGGCAATGGATCCAGGAACAGCAGTGACTAGACAAGGATACATGGAACACAGAGCAGTCAAGTGTGTGTGTATGGGTAACACTGCATAGGACATGATGGGGGGCTGACAGGCTGGAGGCTCAGTGTGACAGGGCACCGGGAGGGTAGGACAGGATGTAATCCTGCTGGGCGTCTTTACATGAAAAGACATGGAAAAGAGTCAAGGGCTAGTTACAGCTATTTTGGGAGGTCAGGACCTGATATGACACAGACCGCAGGCATGATAGGGTGAAGTCCAGTGTGGGGTTCATGCCGACAGTGCACAGAAAACGATAAGGACTGTTTACTGTCCTGCTGGTGAGCTCAAAATGACAGGGAACAGGGGAAATGCAGGACATGTTGCAATCCGGTTGGGGGAATATATTTATGTTTAGAAGTGTGGCAGAGCAAAGTATCTAATGGCTTTTATAGCTGTTTTACTTTCTACCAATGTTCTTTGCCAGCCAGCACTGTGTGCCACCAATTCCCAGCATGAGATCTGATCTTAAAAGCACTTTGGGGTGCTTAACAAAAGCTTGTTACAAACCTTTCTGAAGTCTATTTCATCACAAATGTGAGAGACAGTAAAGAAAATTATTTATTTATTTATTTTACATTTGTTAACCGGGATGGTCCAACTGGATACATGTCCTTTTTTTCCGGAGCGGGAGAAAGAAAGCAAACAGTTAGTTTGAATTATTGGGTATTAAGGTAAGTAAATGAAAGAAAGAACTTAAAAAAACATAGGCTATTTACAACAACAAGACTGCCATTATTATTTTTTTCTGAGATTAATACAAATGTAATATTATAACATATTTAAGGCAGGTAGGGTAGGCAGTAGGGTAGAAAAGATAAGAGACTAGGTGAATGATTAGTTTACTTACTGTACTGAATTATCTACAGTTTGAGCTTCAATTTGCCATGCAGCAGCTTCTGCATTAGGTGTACAATGTTCAATGTGCTTCTCTAACTCTGAGTGTATACATGAATCAGTATTTACAGAGCTAGAAGAAGAGCTAATAAATATAAATGTAATATAATTCCCTCCTTTTCCCTGTTTACTGGCTGTTGACAATAAGCACAAAAGTATAATTTTTGAAAGTCTGCTAAAAGACCTTTGATAACATTGCTTAATATAGGGTATGCTGAGACTGCTTGCACTAATTTTAGCAGAGTTAGTTTTTACTATAATTAGTTTACTGGAACCTGCTGGTGGCAGTAGAAGGTTTCCAGGTTAGTTTTTCTGTACTGAACTTAAAATACTCAGTAGCAGGTCAACCCAAACATTATCCTAAAAAAAAACTAACTCCAAGCAGTAATAGTCATCCCTGCCCACAGAGTCATTCCTGTCAGAATCATGAACCGGCATTTCTTATAACTTTTCTAGCCAGCCTGATTCAGATGGGTATCTTGAGACAGTGTAAGAATTGTCTCATCTGTCTGATGATCATCTATTACTCAAACATCATGACAGAGTGCGTGCGAGATGTACATATATGATGTCCTTGAAGGCAAAAGTCTAACACAAAGTTAACTCAGACATCAAACCAGCCACCAGTACATTACATACCACACCTCTTCAAGGCCATCATAATACACATAATCCCTCATACACTGAGGTTCTAAATATGAATTTGCCTAAACCTCAAAGATCTCCAAAACACAACACAGGAACAAAGTACACTCAGCAAGTTAAGCCTACTTCCTCACATAGCACAAGGAGTCCCAAAGTCAGATGCTGAGCCTGTAGGGCAGGCATTGACCCAACCAAATATTCTTGTTTTAGGTGATTCCATTGTAAGATATACAGATGTACCTCTTGCAGGGCTGAGCAAGGAAAGAAACATGGTTAGTTGCTTGTGTGGAACCAGGTTCCATCAGATCACACATGCACTCAAGTCAACTAGCGGTAAGACTTTGTCATAGTTCATGCCTGTGACAAAGATTTGGCGTGTACCTCCCTGGACAATATGAAGAGAGACATGATGGAGCTCTCAGATTATGTGTCCAAGGCAGGTATGAGCCTATCCTTGAGCAGAATTCTACCATCTCCAAGGATGAGTGTGCAATATGAGCAAAAATAATTGACTTCAATAATTTGCTTGGTTTTTCTTGTCATTTGAAGGTGGTCCAGTGTTTGTCAGTCTGGAAGGATATGATCAACAGACTAGGTTGCTTCACCAGAAATAGCATGCATCTGTCCCCTCTAGTTTTGATTATTGGCAAAGACATTATCCACTCCTTGCTGAATTTTTCAGGCAATGCCAATCTGATAACATAAAACAAAAAAAAGTAAAGAAAAATATGGAGATGTGACTCATCAATGCTAGGAGCTTAAACAAGAAATTCCTGTCCCTATACCCTTCACACCCTGGATGATATTGACATCTGTGTAGTGACTGAGAAATGTTTTAAAATGGTGGGGAGCACTCTGGCTGTGCAGGACTATAATGCCTTCCACATATCTAGATCAGCTACTATGCAGGAGGGGAAAAAAGGTAGACGTGTGTTAGTCTTCACCCAGAAGACTCTCACATTCATGTCCAAATAACCATCAGAAATGTCCTGTACCATATATTAGTTAGCTGAAGAAGTCCATCTATGACCCAAGAAAGCTACAACACCTATCTACAGGAAATAGAATCACTGTGTATTAAATCCAGTGCCATTTTCCTAGGCAATCTAACTATCCGAATACAGAGCGGGACACCTACACCACCACTAGTGCACAAGTACAGAGATTCCTGGACTTTGTCAGTACAAATTCCCTGGAACATTTAGATAGAGTACCCAGTAGGGGCAGCAACATCTTGGATCTTGTTCTTACTTATATGATGGCTGCTTGCATAATCCCTTGTTTACCTTTGTCACTTGTTAGGTTTGACCATAAATCCGTCCCCTTTGAAATAAAATTGAAACTAGAGAATCCTTCCACCTTTAGAAATTTCTCTGACAAACTACCTACTACTAAGTGATACATTGGCAACCATCAAATCCCCACTGAACCCAGTTAACTTCACTGAATATGCAGAAACATATACCACCACACTATACCAGCATATAAACAGTAGGAACAAGTACAGGGGTGACACTGAAATAAAACCCAAATGGTGGAACCATAATATCAACAATAAACAATAAATGGAAGAGAATTTTGACAAAAAATACGAAGAATAATTCTAGAATGATAGACCACTTGTCACCAAAATAAACAAACAACTCAGGAGCTTAATAAAATCCACTAAAGCCAAGTATTAGGTTAAAATAGCTACCCAAGTCAAAGGTAGTCTCTCAAGACCTTTCTTAGTTATGTTCATAATATCAAAAGTATCAAGCATCAATTTGCTGAGCTGCTGAGCTGATTGTGAATGATGCTACCTACACAGAGACTGAAGTAGCAAACCTACTGACAGATAAATTTAGCTCTAATTTTACTGGTCTCCCCTATGACTGTCCCTCAAGATGCATCTGAAACTGGCTTGCCTCTTGTTACCATGCAAGGCCAAGTCCTAAAAGTACTATCAAAAGCTAAACAAATACTGCATTGATGCATTCTGATAATATCCCTGGGTGCATCTTATGTAGCATAAAGCATGATTTAGCTACAGCCTTGCAACACTATTCAATCTCAGACTCCATACAGGTATTGTAACTAAGAAATGAAGAACAGCTACAGTCATTTCCTTCCAGAGACCCAGGCAATTACATGCCCATAAGTCTGGCCAGCCTCATATGCAAAGCTATGGAAAGACATATCATGGAACTAATCAGTCAGGACATAGCAAACCTCTAAACACTGGACAAATCTCAGTTTGGATTCATCAAGGGCAGGTCACACTTATTCAACCTGGTGGACTTTTTGAACTGGTCAGCAAAACAAAGGATGAAGGCAAAATGGTGCACAGCATACCTCTTCCTCTACCTGGCCAAAGTTTTTGACACAGTTCTCCATTCAAGCATAATAGAAAAACTAAATAAACTGGGAGTAAACCCATATGTTACCCTGTGGATTACCAGATGACTCACTGATATGATGCAGGAAATCAATATAGGGAAAGTTATCTCTACAAAGAGACCAGTCACAAGTGGAGTCTTTCAGGGTTCTAAGCTGTGACCGCTCCTGTTTTGCATTTACTTTTCTGAAATAAAAGCCAAAGCCAAAGGGCTCTGGCTGGCTATGTTTGTAGTTAACTGCAAGCTAGGAGCAGTTATTTAATCTCCAAATGATTTGGCCATCCTGCAGAAATGTTTTTCCCAAATAAAGAACTGAAGTCAAATTCATGGACTGAAACTAAATGCTAAAAAATGCATTATTGTGTCCTTTGAGAAGTCATCTATCCCAGTGAACTACCACATTGACAATATGCCTAGTTGTTCAGGATTTGGGAACTTAGGTGGACAGTGACTTAACTTTTGACCAACATGTGTCCATTGTCATAAGAAAATCCTTCTATATTGCACAGCTTACAAACAAAGCTCTACGGATGTCAGTGTCCTCCTAAACTCAGCCCTCATTAGGCCAATCACTGAGTATAATGCCCTCTTTGGCATGCATCTGTCAAGACAAATGCAACAACTGGAATGCCCACAGTGATACCTTACTTAAAGGATACAAGGCCTAAATCATATGTTCTGCATGAACTGACTCAAAGCTCTGTCACTATACTTGGTATCTTACAGATTGCTAAAAGCTGACCTGTGTCTAGCATACAAGGCATCCTGCAATCCTGTACTGATGGATTTACTGCACATTAATATGTTAAAGTCATTCAAAATACTCAGTATAGGGATTTAAATTTCTTCTGCAACGTTAACAGAATAGTTTGGAGGGACAGGAATATCTCACAGTGAATACACTGCTCTGGAACAGACTCTCCATTCATGTAAAACAAAGTTCATATTCAAAAGCAGCTTGGATCTATGGATGGGAAACAGACATTTACGCAAAGAGTGCCACCTGTCCTACTAATGGACAGAGGCAGCTCCTAAATGATTTATCCCTTACATGGGTCCCCTGAAATTATCTGTGGTATAATTCCAGTTATTTTCATTAGGAGTAATATATCATTATTATTCATGGGATGGGTAAGGCCAATCTAACACCAAATGGGATTGCTTAATTCAAGCACCAAAAGGGAAATTGGTTAGTCTTAAAATGTCCCCCAAGGGCAGTTGGCGTAGTACTTACCTATGAACCTATACGATTGCTATGACCAGAGAACTGAAAGAAGAGCTGACAAATCAGATTGCTAAGATGACTCACACTGATATATACTGCATGCCATACCTCTCAACTGTTTAGAATTTCACAGTGTCCAGTTTTTTGTATCATAGTTTTGGTCTGTAACTTATAACATTTGTGGATGTCTGGCAAATCTTTGAGGACTGCAGTAACTAAATAATGACAGAGATTTGTTTTTCAGACTTCATATCCTTTAGCAAATCTATGCTAATGCACGGTCAGTTAATTTCAGCAAGCTTCTGGGTTTATAAAAGCAATATATAAAATCTGCCCGTGATTTTGTACCTTTGTCCCCCCCCCCCATTATTTATGTCTTTGTCCAGAATTATTGGGCTAAGATCTTGAGAGGTGTGCTGCACTGGCATTATTGCAATGCCACTGGGCAGAATACTTATGTAGAAATGTTCCCTGCGTCTCTGGCTAATCCCCTTATTTAATGCAGGTAAAGGGTCTCAGTTCATATGCATGTAGTCTCGTAACACTAGAATAGTAGGAAACATGGAGAAATGTGGAAAAGGATGAATGGACACTCCTCATCAAAACAGTATTGCTGAAAATAATTAGAATCTTCAATTATGAATAATATTTCAACTCAAATCACATGTATATTGTTTTTACATAAAAACAAGCATTTCTGCATATTTTTATTCATTTTATATACTTACAGTATCAGCAAAACATTTCTATGTTATTGTTGAATGCAATCTAAAAGAAAACGTAGAATCTTCAATTAAGAATAATATTTCTATTCAAATCACACTTATTATAGCATCTGATCCTAAGCAGTGAGCAAACTGAAACAGGTAAACTAATTATGAACAAATTCTGCGTAGCATTCTGGTGAACTGAGAAGCCAGTATGCTTGATGGAGTAAATGAATTTTTAATCTTAGTCTGAAATGAGGCAGTGAAGCTCCATCTCTAAACTGCTGAGGAAGAAAATTACACCGAAGTAGACAAGACTTAAAGACAAAAGTAGTATATGAGAAGAATTTGGTCATACCCAGGCAATCTTCAGATAACAAACTGAGTGCAAAAGGTGAGGAGTGTAAGAAAAATATCACGGTAAAGAAGCTAGTGCAAGACAAGAAGAAATTAGTGTGGAAACGTGTATAGATCTTAGGAACGTTTTCCCCTGGACCTGTACTGAAAACAGGCCATGTCTTTCTGGCCGATCCTAATTAGTAAGTCAAAATAAATAACAAAGGATAGTAGTAGAGTACATGTTTTCCAGTTTTTCCCATTTTAATATTTAGACTCAGTCAGAGAATGCACATTTGTAATAAAGAAATTTCAGTCCTGAAGTCAAAGTTGTGTGTGTGTGTGTGTGTGTTTGTGTGTGTGTGTGTGTGTGTGTGTGTGTGTGTGTGTGTGTGTGTGTGTGTGTGTGTGTGTGCGTGTGTGCGTGTGTGTGTGTGTGTGTGTGTGTGTGTGTGTGTGTGTGTGTGTGTGTGTGTGTGTGTGTGTGTGTGTGTGTGTGTGTGTGTGTGTGTGTGTGTGTGTGTGTGTATGAGCATGTCTGAGCTTGAGTGTGTGTGTGTGTGTGTGTGTGTGTGTGTGTGTGTGTGTGTGTGTGTGTGTGTGTGTGTGTGTGTGTGTGTGTGTGTGTGTGTGTGTGTGTGTGTGTGTGTGTGTGTGTATATACAATGAGCTAGTTAAAGTTTGAAACAGAGAAACACTTTGAAAATAATGGTATGGTTAGTTTTCACAGTACCATAAGTTCAGCTACCTAATTAGTGTAACTGTGGCAGGTGCTATGTACATTGATTAGCAAATGAAATGAAATTGTAATTGATAGATCATTAAGTAAACATGTTGGAAATTATCCATACGCAGCTAAGCAGGCATTCAAATTAGCTTTTTAATTGATGTTATTTGTCTGAAATGATCACACCAACCTCCATTATTCTGATAATGACATTGCCTCTGCAAAATAAGGAATACACTTGCAGCAAGCAGATTAGATTTTAATGCTTTGAGTTCTATGCTTGTTTAGATATTTTACAGATAGAAAACTTGCCTTTTAAGCTGATGATATAATTTGCAATATTTGATTTAGTAGTGTAACTGTAGGAAAATGTATTCAAATGATCACAGTTGCATGTTTTTTATTGTCTCATTAGATAAAAATGATATGTAAATATTCATGTACATGAGAAGGTTTTGGGAATCATAAGAAGCCATGCATACTTTGAATGTATGTATACTTGAAGTGAGGTACCAATTTATATTTAAAAGGCAAATTAACAGTAAAAATAACGAGCGAATAGTAGTAATGGCTACTGGCGGTGCAGTCATATGCTGCATTTTTTCTTTTGATTTTGTTATATATCTGTTACTGTGGACATTTTAGAAGGCATAGCTTTGTGCCAGTCCATCCATAATATTTGTACTCATTTTTTCTCTATATGACAATAATATTTTGACAACCCCACAGACATTAAGACAATGTGGTATTTCTACAATATTTTTGTATATATGAATATGTATGCATGTATGATGAAAGTTCAAAGAGCTGCATTACGAGGCAGTGCTGCAAAGAGAGAGAGAGAATAAATCTTTGTATGAAATACACATGAATGACTAACTGGGGGCCTGTTGTGTGGTTAGACAGTCAGACAAACCTCAAGAAAAGCATATGGTGCAGAACAGAAAATTCACAACCTCAGATGAATGGTGCAAAAAAAAGAATATCGTAATAGTGCTTCAACATATGTAAAACCAAATGTCATGTTATTTGGTTCCCAAGCAGCTAGGTATCATGTTGGTTGTATTGAAGATGTGGAAATGGGAATACAGGAAAGCAGGAAAGAGTTTATATAGCAAGCATAGGTCCACACAGTAAGAAAACTTACAGGAAGATGCAGGTAGGGGAAGCTAAGGCATAATGTTTTTCTCCCTACAGTATTCTTGAGAGAAGGGATGGTGGAAAGAGTGAAAAGGAAACAGACAGAAGAAAGATGGGAAAGAGCACACAGGTCAGGCAGACAAAGCAAACATGAAACAGTATCAACAAGAAGGAGCACAGTGACACATATCAGGATGTAGAGACATAGATGTACACAAACAGGGAAACATTGGGCAGACAAACAGCTGGAGGTAGGTTGAAGTGTGAGCAACATATCAACTGCCTACTGGCTCAGAAGAATGTTATTGGGGCACAGTAGATGGAGGTCCTGGTAGTATGTGTCCCATCCTGCCCTGTTATGCAGCATCTGGTAACAGCAGTCATTTTTGGATCAGGCATGCATTCAGACTACCTGGCTATGGCTATAGTATGCAGTCTAAAAAGTTCACATAAGGCAGTTAAATATCTTAACACTTCCGCTTTTGGTCCATATCAGATCCTGTGATTATCCAAATTCCATATTTTGTCTGATGTTTGACTCACAACTCACTATGTCTCATCAAACTGAGTGGGATAGAATGTAATATAGTTAACATCTATTCCAGTTCATTTGAGATGCTTGTGTGAGAAGCAACACACAGTCAGGTCAGCAGAATATGATGTGAATTACACTGCCCAGAGCATTGCAACTTGAAAGCTAGTTTTGGTTCATTCCTGCTACTTTCATGATTTCCTGAATAGCATTCCCGTCATGTAACAGCTCTAGGGTACTGGCTATAGCCAGGGATATCTCCTTCTTCTCAAGAGAGAAGAGCATGATGATGAAGATGAGAAGGAGGATTAAGTTTGAGTACGGCATTGTTCTGGATCAAGAGATGTACACATGATAACATGTAGCTGAGAAATATTGGCTGTTATGCATGGCTACAACTAATGCAAGAGAAGCTACAAGTAACATAGACTTATTTGCTTATAACAGTGCAATACTGTATATTTTTATCTATGTGTGTGTGTGTGTGTGTGTGTGTGTGTGTGTGTGTGTGTTTGTGTGTGTGTGTGTGTGTGTGTGTGTGTGTGTGTGTGTGTGTGTGTGTGTGTGTGTGTGTGTGTGTGTGTGTGTAGGTATAAACACTGGATTGGTAACCACCAGATATATTTCTGAGAACAGAACTTTTTTTCAGAAAGACTACAATTAATAAACACAACTCATTTTTAAAAATCTAAAAGTGTAGTTAATTGCATTTATTTAAGTGTGCAAATTGTTGTAAATAACACACGCATATTATACATTTTGGGGACCTATGGCTAAATATGAAAACCCTACTTAACATAATTATCATGAGTAAACATAAAAAAGTTGATCTAGTGGGGAAAAAAACATCATTTTTGCTAGGGGCAAGCCCACCTGAACTCCCCATACCCAGCATTGGTAAACATACTTACTCTAAGGCTAGGATTCATGAAAGCCTACACTTCATACTAAGATCATGTGTGCGATGAGCAGTGATGAATGTGCTAATTTGTATTCATTAAGTAGATCTGCATTTTGCACCCAGATGGAAAACAAGGATGAGTGGCAGAATATGCAAATCGGGGAATACGTAGGTGAGTTGCATGCTAATGAAGCAATTCAACACGGAGGGGGTTTTCAGGAAAGTATAAACCCATGTGTACACACCTCCCTCCTTTTGAGCCTCATTTCCAATACTTTTTGGAATACAACCACGAGCATCCATTCATCCAACCATCCACAGCCCTTTTTTCTATTTTTGCACAAGGAGTCGGGGTGTCATCTCAAAAGTGACAATCGTCCAGAACCAAGGTTTACCCCTGGCTGGCTAGCCCTGCCACGATAGTTGTTCTATACCACATACTTACACCTTTGGACAATTTAGAGTGGCTAATTGACCTACTGCAGGTCTTTGGAATGTGGGAGGAAGCCAGAGCAGCTGGAGGAAACCCACATGAACACAGAGAGGATGTGCAGACTTCACACAGAAGGCACCCCAATTGAGAATTGAACTGAGGCACTACTTGCTGTGAACACACTTAGAAAAAAAATGTTAGGGTGGTAGCTGCTGTTATTGATCTTTAAGTGCAACAGGCTTTAATTCGAGGTGCTGCTGCTGCAGGTTTTTGGCCTAGAGGAAGAAGAGTGTTCAGATCATGTTTGACATATCATAGACTTCCTGGGTCTGAAATATCAGAGAGCTACACACTGGACAGGGATACGTACAGCAAACAATAAACATCTGCCATATTCATCTGAGGCTCCAGTGAACTCGTAGAAAACCCATCCTAGTTGAAATCAAGGTATATGTAGCATTGTATTTACTATCTATAGGCACTTTACAGAGACCCACATGGGACATATTAGGACTATCACAGGCCTCTGCTTGAAGAACATTTCAGCAACTTCTAATTGCAATATGTAAGGGAGCATATCTGGTTTCCATGTACACCATAGATGAGAGCTACCACCATGCAGCATTTGTATTCCGGAGTACATTTCTCCTGATAGTCTGGGTTCTACAGACTGAACACACATTGAAATAACCCATCCCTGGTGAACAGGGAAGGAAATATATGAACAAAAATGGATATCACTCTATCCCCCATATCATTTCCTTTATACCTAACCACCTATTTCCTCCCACCCTCAAACGCCTCCCCCCTTTACCCCTAACCACCTGTTTCCTCCCACCGTCAAACTTGTCCCCTTCCTTTACGAAAGCAAACTCCCACAGCCTACCCTTTATATACCTTAGCTCATAGCTTATTTCGGGTTCCTATTAGAACCATGAATGCTTGAAATTTCGAATGACATATGGTTGACACCATATGATCGGAATTTCAAGCGTTAGAAGGTTAAACGTAATGGCGCCGTTCAGTGCAGAATGGGAGAATTTCCCTTTTCTGCACCGAAGTGCAATCTTGGAGTTGGTATATTTAAGTAAGGGGGGTGTGGGGTGTGCATAGGGGCTTGCCCTCCTGCCTGCACCATTAAGGAAAGTTTTTTTTTAATTTTATTATATATTCGAACTTTTAAACTTCGATCATATTTTGTCGAACATATGGGATTCAGAGTTTAGAAAGTTCGAATATATAATATAGACCCCTTATTTCTACTACGCTCCTGTCCCAATAACTTCTCATCCCACTATTATCCATTAACTTTTCCCAAACTCTTAACCCTGTCACATTTATCACATCTGGCTACTTTCTCCCAACTGGTATACCTCTTCCCTTTTCAAAGATGCCTGTCTCAGTCATTTCTGCCCTACTCCTGCTTCCACTACTTCTCCTACTCACTGTCACATAATCTCCCACACTCTTAACCCCTCTTCATAAAGTCCCCACCAACTCTCACTCACATACCTTCTCTTACCCTCAGCAACCTATAGCTATCTCTGCATCTATCTTTCCTATGAATACCCTTTTCCCTAAAATAAAAATTCCTCCCTCCCACCCTCTTACATCTAAAAACAAGGTAAAATCCCTCAACACCTACCCACTAAAAATGAAGCCTCACTATTTCCCAAGGACCCTGCTCCTATCAGGTGACATATATCCAAATACAGGTCCTACTATTAACTCTATGATCCTACTAAATACCTCTCCCAATCCTAGACAACCATCCACAACAAATAAACAAATTTATTTTTATACTATCAATACTCGAAGTATCCTTAACAAAGTAAGTCGATTTCACGCATGGATATCTCATCATACTTCAGATGTTATCTCTGTAACTGAAACATGGGTTAAACCCTCAAATCTAGATAAAGACATTCTCCCCCCTAGATATACCATACTTTCCCTAGACCACTTAAACAAAAAATGTGGTGGAGTTGCCATAGTTTACTCAAATAATCTCACTCTCTCCCATCCTAAGCAACCAGTTCCTTCCTTTACACCTGCTGAAGTACTGGCAGCAAACCTTAAAGTCAACAACTATACTACCATTACAGTAGTAGCCATCTATATTCCATCAGGAGACAACATTCCCCTACTGGGAAATATACTCTCATATCTCTCCCAAAACATCCCTAATGAAACCATCCTTCTTGGTGATGTAAACATTAACTGGCAAACCCTCAGCAATCCTAAATCTCTGCATCATATAAATCTATATGGATTTACGCAACTAATCTCTCAACCTACCCACACTAATAACTCTTGTTCTCTAAGCTCTCTGAGAGACTGGATACTTGTTTCTAATCCCAGCAAATACAATAATCCAGAAACACTTCCAGATTCCCTGAATGATCACTCACCAATAAATGTGCTCAGATATACTCCCCATTTCTCTAAACCACACAGGTTTATCACCTGCCACAAACTTTCCAACTTTAACCCTGATGCATTTAGAACCCTCATTTCTAGAGTTAACATGAACTTCCTCACCCAGCTCCCACTAGACGATGCAGTTACAGCCTTCAACTCAACTTTCCTTATCATTCAGAATTCACTAGCTCCATCCAGAAAAGTTCAGATTAAAGCAAACTTATCACCCTGACTATCTAAAACCACTTGCACCCTTATGCAAACCAGAGATAGGGCTTGGTAACTAGGGGTACAATCTAAACTTCCAGATGACTTGCAAATGTATAAAGAACTTAGAAATCAAAAAAAACTCATCAACAAAGGCAAAAAAGATTTCTGCCATAATCCCCCAACAACATTAAAATCTGATCCAAAAAATTCTGGAATGCTATAAAACAGATATTACATCCTGGCAACCCAACTTCACCTCATCCATGTCCAAACAGATCACCAGAAGAGACTGCCAACACTTTCAACACCTATTTTATTGAATCAATTTCCAAACTATTTAACACCAACCCCTCAAACACCAATACTACTAACTTCCCTGAACCTCCTTCAACTACTAACTGAGTAAACACCTTCTCTCTTAAACCTGTTCCCACTACGTATATCAAAACTGTAATCTGTAAGTTTAAACCATGCTCTGTATCTGCTGACAATATCCCTTCATATTTTCTCCAGATTGCTGCTCACTCCCTTGCTCTGCCTGTATCTATCCTCTCTTCTCTCTCTAAAGTTGTCGAGAAATGTATACACAAACAAGTTATGCATTACCTCATACAGGAAAAACTGCTCACTCCTACATAACATTGTTTCCGACCCCAGCATAGTACCACCACAGCTCTGCTATCCTTTCTCAACACTATCACTCTAGCCAAAGATGATCATAAACTCATATCTTGTCTATTCCTTGACCTCTCAAAGGCTTTTGACACTGTCTCTCATTCTCTGCTACTAAACAAACTAACAGACCTTCACTGTTCCCCTGATACAGTTGCATGGTTCTCTGCCTACCTCACTTACAGGCTACAATCAGTGAGATCGCACTCTGCACTATCTACTCCCCTTCCAGTAAGAATGGGTGTCCCCCAAGGATCCATTCTTGGACCACCACATTTTAATACCTTCACCAGCTTACTTTACTCCTCTTGTCCTCAGTCTACCATTGCCCAATATGCTGATGACTCTATGGGTCTATAGCAGAAGCTCGAATGGTCAAAAGAGCAAATGCTCTTTGATCAAGCTTTAAAGATCGAAGGCACAAACAGTGAAGACATGGAACAGCAATTTTTTTCCCCAGGGAAAAAAATCGCTGGGCCGTCTTCGGAAGTTTGCCATTTCCTCCACTGTGGTGCAATCTCAGAGTTGGCATATTTAAGTAGGGGGGATGTGGGGGGCACAGCCCCCCCCACATCAGGAGGTGTGTAGGGTGAAGCCCCCCCACTTCTTATTGTGTTTACATTTTTTTTTTGTGGAGGAGTAATTTTTTTCCCTAGGGAAAAAAAATCGCTGCTCCGTGTCTTCGCTGTTTAGAGGTTCGATCTTTAAAGCTCAAAGAGTGTTTGCTCTTTTGACCAATCGAGCTTCTGATATAGACCCAACTCTACAGTCAATACTATTGCCAACTCATCTTCAGAACTCCTATCAACTACCCAGTCATCCTTTAACTCAGTAGAGACATGGCTCACAAATAACCACCTCATCCTCAACCTAAAAAAACAAAATTGCTACTATTTCTTCCTAAATCCATTAACCACACCAAATCTTACTTCTCCATAATGTCCCTAAACAATTCTCTTGTAGAAGTTGAATCTAGCACAAAACTACTTGGCAGTACCATTGGTGATCAACTAAAATTTGATCTGCATATAAATATTTGCATCAGAGAAACCCATCAGAAGCTAGGACTCCTGTACCAAAATAATAAATTCCTCACCACTGAAGCTAGGATTACACTTACACATGCCTACTTTCTACCTTACTGTTCCCAAATACTCACAAATCTGAACTCCTTCCTACTTACCAAGCTAGAATTGACCTATCAGAAGATAGCTAGATTTGCAGCTGAACAAACATATAAATCTCACCACTGTCTCTAAAATACCTGAACTGACTCGAACTACTTCACCTGTTTTTCCAGTCTCAGCTCCAAATCATATACTCCATTTTATTTCAGCCAGCTTTCTGCTCAGCTCTATCGTCCATCATCTCCCACTATTCCCCTATAAGACATCTCCGAAGCTCATCCCAAGACCTATTAAATGTTTACAAACCCAAATCAAAGACTGGATTTAACTTATATAGCTACCACCCTTCTATTGCATGGAACAAACTTGCACTAGAAATTAGGACCCTTACACATCCCAAACAATTTAAATCAGCCACCAAAGAGTACTTTATAAGACACTGAACCTGCCACAGTTCACACCCTCCCTGACCATACCCAACTTGCATAGCAACCATCTATCTCTATTACTCCATATTTTCCTCTCCATAATCATCCTGTCTCTTCTGCTCTACTTACTCTATTCCTTCTCCCCTAATTACTTCAAATGTACTCTCAAATTTTCAAATCTACAAATACCTCAGAAGCTACTGTTACTGTTTATGTAATACATAATACATAGTATAAACAGCGTACTCCCTATCTTTTTTATGTAACTTCCTAAGCTTTTGTTATACTCTGCTTTTTGCTCTTAGATTAGTAAACTTTTTTAACTACTACTTGTTATTTCCTATGCTTTAGTTGTTATCTGCCTTTTGTTTTAGGCTTGTAAACTTTTGTAACTACTGTATGGAATTTGTAACTACCAGAACATCTCAAAGCTATTTTAATTCTTTGTAGTATTTGGAGCTTTTCTCCCCAGGCCTCTGCTGAAAAAGGGCTTTAGCTCAGTCAGACACTCCTGGTCAACAAATGTAAAATAAATAAACTGTCAGGTAGTCTGTAATGCCTAAGGGATCATCTATAATGTGTGTGTGGGTAAACATGGCAGTTTCCATGACTCTCACATATGTCACACCTGTGATCTGTATCTACAATTTTCTAGGGGCAGCCTTCCACAAGGGCATCTAAAGGGGGCTGCAGGTTAATCAATTGAACCGTGGTTCATGACACCAATGAGAAACCCAAACAATCCATTGAGAATGGTTACAATGATGTACAAGCTCAAACTAGAAATGCTATAGAGTGTGTTTTTGGATTGTTTGAGTCATGCTTCTGATGTCTAGCTACATCTGGACATGCCCAGAAATATGACCAAGCTACATCGGTCAAATAACTGACAATCTGTGCTGTGTTACATAATATCACTGTGACATTCACTCTCTGGGCCAGTAATCAAGAACCCTGAATCCTCACCACTGACACATTAGAGGGATGTTCACTTGGAACAAAATCAGATACACCCAGTATTTTCAGATGCAGCTCTCTGCATCAAGTACAATTTCCCTTATGAACACAGAGGGAACACACTCAGCCCAGAGTCTGGGTTTCTCTTTCTGTTTCTCCCCAGGTCCCCAGTAATGCTCAGCTCACCACTAGCACATTTATAGAGTTAACTCCTCAGCCGAGTGTCCAAGCCAAGTCCTTCACCACTCTCTCTGTGAAACCAGTGTTTTGTGTCCCTGCTCCAAGTGACTGATGCACACACTCTTTGAGATTTGATTTGTGTGTGCATGTGCATGCACACACACACACACACGCACACACGCACACACACACACACACACACACACACACACACACACACACACACACACACACACACACACACACACACACACATACACACCTGGTTTACTAGCTATGCCCCTTATGCCCAGACTATAATGTAGTTACTGCCACCAGATGCTCCAAAGCCAGCTACTTTAAGGCTCTTACAAGGGTACCCAATTATACTGAGTGAAATAAATATTAATAAGAATGGTAGTTTGACCAATGCAGTAACACTTTCAGGAGTGGCCAAAGAGTCACCAAACAGATATGAATACTCTCAAAGGTTAAAATATTCTCTAAAAGGTCAGCCACAATAACAATTTTAAATATATTTAATAATAAATAAGAAAATAACATGAAAATACTAAATATCTATTTAAAATAAACACTAGAGTTTCAACCACATGAAATATTAAAATAACACAGATGAATAGAGTCACACAGATACAAAAAAAAGTACTAAACTCATCTCACTATATTTTCCTGACTAATCTAAAGAATTATTATTCTCTGGTTACTTACTCGTACAAGGCAAGATGAAGTGGGTGAGAGATCCTTCTATGTCAGGTTACAAGAAACAGACTGTGAGAGGACTTCAGTCTCACGTACTATTAAACATTATTCTAGTGATGGATTCCAGAATGACATCACATACATCTGGTGATCTGACTGCTGGTTCCCATGCAACTCCCCATTGCTAAAAACTGCCTGGATTTAGCACCTATGTGTCAGTAATACACACACACACACACACACACACACACACACACACACACACACACACACACACACACACACACACACACACACACACACACACACACACAGCCTTGCTAATATCTGCTGCTGCTCCTGGAAGTCATAAAACACCTCCCTCTTCCCACAGGAACTAATAAACTATATGTCTTACAGACATTGCATCTCTGGCTTCATTTAAAACATGAGATAACATATTTATAGCCTAGGCCCAGTAATTAAATGTTGTACTGTTTCTCAAAATTAGCTGGAGCTGAGCTTAACCTCTTCTCTTCCAATACCCTCTGTTAAAAAATATACATTTAAACAGTTACAATACACTACAGTCTAATATACATGTATATTTCTTTTTTTCCAGCAGGGTGCACTGTTGATACATTTTTAACACAAGCAACTTTACATATACATTTCTAAATACAAGCATCTGTACAAATCAGTTTGATATACAAATGACATTTAATTTTTACACAATTCCAGCTAGCTGTGCTGGCATATATTAAACATCCACTGACCTACTTCTCCTGGCATAGCTGTCAATACCTCACATCATTCACAATGACTGTTAAGAAACAGTTGCAACAGGGATAACAAGGCCAAGGACAGCAGCTCACACAGGCAGGGTCACCAGACACAGATGAGGACTCTAATTAAAACCCAATAGCTGAGGGTGATCCTGGTAGAGGGAGGCTTGCAAATTATGCTATGACCCTGGTTAAGAGGCAGATAGCTCACACACTCATTACCTAAGTGACAACTTAAGAAGCTAAGCACATTCAAAGAGTAACAATAATTCATGAAAAATTATACTTTACTCACTTATGTAATAAATATGTTTTGTGAACATCAAACAGAAGTCAACCCCAGAAGAGCCAACTTGTTTCAGCAGCATTAACAATGGTAAGTGATGAACTCGTAAAGATGAGATAAAAATTATTACCCTTATAAACAAGTATTTTGGTTCACTAAAGTAAACAACTGCTCATCTTTACAGGGATGTCAGCAGACACACATGACTGATATATGCAACATAAATAGTAAGTGATTAAAAGGTATATAAAATGGCTTTCCACATCACATGGTATATACAGCCTGTACATCAAGCAAAAGCAGGATCATGTCAAAACAATACCCACAATGTTAGGTAAAATTTCTCAGTTTTCCATATAGGCACATGAGAAAGCCCATTTGTGCATCCCTAAAAAATAGAAAATATAGCGTTAATACTCAATAAATAGATTAGGAATATGTCATCCAACAGAGTAATAAAACAAATATGTATGGACCAAACATATATGCATGGCCTGCTCAATACTGTGCATCATGCATCAAAGTATCCCATCTTAGATACCTCAATGATGACCAGGACAATTGCAGCATCATCTGCACAAGGTGCTTAGCAAGCAGTAATTCATAAGTAATACGACTGTATTATTAATAGCACTACAACCAACGCAGTAAGGATCACAGCCTAAATAACACTCAGTTAAACTTGAGTAGAATAAAGTGTAATTCAGTATACTACATTTGATGAAAGCAGGCATCTGAGTAAACAAGAATTAGCTCTACATTCTGTACATCAGACATAGGCAACCTTAAATCACACAGAAATGTGCAAAGAGCAGGGCACAGTCATCATCACTTGCATAGTGTGTGTGTGTGTGTGTGTGTGTGTGTGTGTGTGTGTGTGTGTGTGTGTGTGTGTGTGTGTATGGGGGGGTTACAGGAGGGCAAACCTAACACTAAAGAAGTGTGTGTGTGTGTGTGTGTGTGTGTGTGTGTGTGTGTGTGTGTGTGTGTGTGTGTGTGTGTGTCAGGGGTGGCTCGTGCTATAGGACTGCAGCCCATCCCACCTGTAGAAAGAAAAAAGAAAAATATATTGCAAGTCCCCCCACTGTAGAAAGTTAATAGAAAAAAAAATGCGAGTCCCAGAACTCCACGCATGCGTCCTTAGTTCCTGAACTCCAGACTGCTGTGTTAGGCAGTCCAGATAGGGAAGGAAGGGAACTCTCCCCTGCCAGCCCAGAAGTCTGTGTGGTAATGACCGCACAGACTGGAAGAACACCAGACTGCATCACCCACAGGTTGGAGACACCAGCCTACTCACGTCTCACGGGGAAACCACCAGTACAGCCTGTGCTGGCTGCTTTGGAGGACAGACAGTTGATCAGACTGCTGCAGAGAATGGATTCAGGCCACTATAGAAGATGAGGACTTAGCTGCCATGGAGGAACAGATTGGATCTGCTGCAGAGGACAAGGACTTAGATCTGCTGGAGTGTGCGTGTGTGTGTGTGTGTGTGTGTGTGTGTGTGTGTGTGTGTGTGTGTGTGTGTGTGTGTGTGTGTGTGGGGGGTAATGCCCCAGTTGCTGTATACTGGTGGCTAGAGAGAACACATGGTGGTGAGTATAGAATACTCAGGCTTGAATACTGTACCTTGGGTGCAGGTAGTAAGGGCCTGAATTCCCTACCCACCACCATTTGTAAAAAAAGTTGCAGGTTTTTGCATCATATTTGTTCTGTTCCTCATGAAATCTGTGGTTTCTGTATGTTTGTTGTTCCTGGAAAAGTTAGTAGTGCAGTGCTGCACTGGTAGCATTGCTGCCTAACAGCTACAGGTTCTCTGGTTTGATTCTTGGCTTGGGGTGCTTTCTGTGTGGAGTCTGCATGTCTTTCCATCTTACAAAGACATGTGTCTGGAGTGTTTCTCCCTGCTCTGCTAAAAATTGGCTTTTGTTCCAAGTCAGACTTTCCTGGTTAACAAATGTTAAATAAAAATAGCAGGCATTTGAATTGCAGACTTCATATTCTTCAGAAAGTACATGACCTTTTATTTTAGCAATTTTTTAAGTTTATAACATGGGTATTTTAAATTTGTCCTTATTTTTGGGACTGTATTCCCCCATTATTGGCTTTGTCCAGGTTTTTTGTGCTAAGGTTGAGAGCTATGGTGAGAACTGAATTCACTGACTATGTTTGGGGGCTGTATTCCTCCATTACTGGCTTTGTCCATGTATTTTCAGTCTTTCTCTCTTTCACAAAACAGCTGATTTGGCATAGTGGTATGTTGCTCTGACTGTTTTGCACAGGGTTCCCCTGGGTTCAAGACTTGGCAGTGAAATGTATGGTAGTAACACAGCATTTTATTGTAGCAACTTTCCAATATTATACAAGCAATGTTTAAAATGTGTACCTGGTTTTTGGGCTTTTGTCCCCCCCCCAATAAATTTTGGCTTTTTCCAGATTTTTTGTGCTGCAAAGTTCAGAGATACAGCGGAGTGTCAAGTAGATTTTACAAGGAGCTGAGAGCTGCAGGGGAAAAAAAGTTAGCACTACTTATGGTGAGTTGACTTGCATTGTTAATGGCACAACAGGTAATGTACTTGCTTTTGATGCAGAAGGCTGTGGGTTCTACTCTCCCAGTAGGTAGATGCATTGCTGATACTGTACTGTGTTGTAAATGGGTGCTGCAGTCCTTTTTGGTGAAGATACCTGGTAACTATGAACCTGTTATCAGTTTGCCATCCATTCCCTACTGCGATATTACTAGCGTATCATTTTTTTAATGTGACATGGGCAATTTATTCCTCAAGGGCAACAACCACTTTATTTGTAGATGAAACAATGACATATAAAGTTGTTTGCTAGCAGCAACCTCACCATTAGTTACAGATTTCTTTAATGTGAAATTATTTAGATTACTTTTACTTTTTCAGAGATTGTGCATATTTACTGATACTGGTGGACTGTAGAAGTTTGAGTAGACTTTTATGATGGAAATGTAAGTTTGAGTAGACTTTTATGATGGAAATGTTTTGAATTGGGCAGTTTTGTCATTATTGGTGCATGCATTTTGTTTCATTGCTTACTGGAAAAATGTTCAAAACAATAAATTTAAAATGCCCTCTTACAACTGTACTGTATTGCACAAGGAATATAATTTAATACAATCAGGAAGGTGTATCAAAGAGCATGTGTATGTTTCGTGTTCAAGGGGCCTATGATTTGAAAACAGCCAAAAGTTAATCTTTATCTGCCACTGGCAAAATGTATTTTCTTTGAATGTGGGTATTAATGCTGTTTCAAAGAATGTGAGTTTCAAGGGCAGATAAGTTTTAATGCTAAGTCTATTTTCATTGTGAGACTGCATTGCTTTGTTTAGCAGATATCTATTAGGGTCTGTGCTGTAAAATGCAAAATAAAACTTTCAAATGAAATCTAAATCATTGCAGAAGTAAAGCAGTATGCACATTACAGTGTTTATGGTAAATGGGGCAAAATAACCAAGGAATGGGACATTGGAATGGATGCAGGGGGGGAGGCTCTAGTCAACCATGATTTTGTGATGGGGGGAAGTGCAGTAAACTCAGACAGCCCCGGCTGAACTATACCTCTCAACTGGCCAGATTTTTGCCGAATGAATAGATTTTTGCTTCTTATTTTTGGTTTGTTCCTCATAAAATGTGTCGTTTTCTGGCAAATAATTTAGGAATGAAGTCACTAGATAATGACAGACATTGAGTTTCAGACATTATAACCTTCAGAAAAATGCATGGTAAAGCAAGACCTGTTATTCTATCAACCGTCTTAAGTTTATACAAGAGCAATTTTTAGTACTGTTTGTATGTTCCCCCAATATATTTATTTGGCCTTGTCCAGATTTCCTGCATTAAAAGTTTGAGAGGTACGTGCAAATAAATCGCTTTATAAAATTAGGAATATCCAAACCTCTCAACTGTCCCCAATTTTGGCTCAAAATGTTGCTCTCCTCCTAATAACCCCTCCGCAAAATGGCAATTTTGGAAGAAATCGTGGAGGGTTTACAATTATAAATAACTGTAAAGATCAGAGTTATAGATTACTTTTATTTCAGAAATGCATGTAGATGCTCTTATTTTGTCAGCTGCTCAAGTTAACAGTACTAATATTAAAAAGGTGTCCCTTCTTTGATAGGTTCCCAGCTGTATTGTTTGGCAATTTTATACTTTTGCATCACATTTTTGGTTTGCTTTTCATAAGATTGTGGTTTGCTGCCAAATTAATGGCAAATCATTAAAGACTGAAGTTAGAAGATAATGGCAGACGTTTGAGTTTCAGATTTCCTACCCTTCAGAAAATTCATACTAATGCAAAACTTGCTAGTATTCTATTATCTTTCTAAGTTTATAAGAGCAATATTTAAAAATTGTCCTTATTTTTGGGCCTGTGTCCCGCTTCCATGTATGATTTTGTCCAGATTTCTTGCTCTGAGGTTGAGAGGTATGAGTGTCAGAGTCATCACCATCAGCCAGAGACATTTCAAATTGTGACATACTTGTTACACCCCACTCCCCCATGAAGTGACTCTGGATGCGTCCAAGCAAGGCAAGGAGAAGTTATGCAGTGTAAGTGTGCAGAGTATTCCCCCATCCAAGGTAGACACAAGTACGACAGTGGCTTTTCATCTGTCATTGATTTTGCAGAATGTTCTGATTTTCTGTCATATTTTTATACTGTTGATTTATGCTTCTTATTATTCAGAAAATGCATGCTGTTGCAGTGCCCTGTTGCTTTGTGTTTAAGTAGCAATGCTTTAATGACCATCGGGTAAGCTTGTCTGAGATTGTAAGATGCAAGTAACCTTTAATAAGCATACTGTTAAATAATTGCCACACTGAATGCCTTTTTGTTGTTGCCATACAGAGAATATTTACATAACTAGATAATTTTCAAGCCTTAGGTATTGAAATGCATATGACAGTATTTGTAATAAAGGACAGGATTACAGTATTTTCAGAAACTCATTACATTTGTTGGAGATTTGCAGTCATCTTTGCAGGCTTTACCCGTAAACTAAACAAAATGCCAATCTATCATGTGTGGTCCATAACCTGTGCAGTTATCCTTTAAGCAATTTATCTTGAGCTTGTTTCTTGTTTGCTGTTCATTTTTTACTTCGATTATGTTTTCCCCATGAAACAAGTAGATAGTTGTTGTTAGGCAGCAGGTCTTTTTTGGATAAGAAACATTTTTACAAGTGGGGGTATCATAGAGATTTCTACTTTCAGCATATTACTTGGTACTTTTATAAAGCTGAATATAAGTTATAATTAGAACTGCAGTGCAAGGAGAAGCTTGTTTTTTTATACTTGATTTTGACTAGTATTCCAGTAATGTATTTAAAAAGTAATTTATTTTTTCATGCCTCACAACCTTTTTGTTTCCATCTAGATATTAAGTAAGCTGTCATGTAGCCAATGCATTGAAATATTTTTTTCTTGTACACTTCATGTTGTCTTGATTGGACTCTTGTAATGACAGTTTGGCACCCAGGGCAGAATATTTAAATAAAGTTCCAGTTGTGTTTTTGAGCATAGCTCCACCTGTTTCTAGGTGGCCACACCCCTTCCTATTGGCCCCACCCATTCAGCTGTCTCCTGCAGCCCCCCCTTTAATTTGAAGTCACCAGCCACCACTGGTGTGTGTGTGTGTGTGTGTGTGTGTGTGTGTGTGTGTGTCTGTCTGTCTGTCAAGGGGGTTAAAGTTATGTCTTAGATGTTTATATTCATATAGATCACTTACAGACGTACATGTTTTTAGTGATGCATATTTGTTTTTTGCCAAATCCCTGCTGAATTTTCGGATACATTTTACACACACACACACACACACACACACACACACACACACACACACACACACACACACACACACACACACACACACAGACACACACACACCTGTGAAGTGCTGACACAGATTCACCTGCTGTGCTCCCTTCTCCTAGACCAGGCATGGGCAAACTACGGCCCGGGGGCCACATGCGGCCCATTAAACGTTTTGATTCGGCCCGCCAAACTTGAAAAAATTTAATAAATTAACCTTGTTAATGTTTTATTTCCCCTGCAATTCTGATGTTTCCTCACTAGATGGCGCACTCTAGATATATTGGCTTTGTTGAGGTGAAGCGTAGGCCTATTACTCCACGTTTGCACTTTACCCTTTGACCCACCGCCCCTCTATGAAGATGAGCGGACCCAAGAAAAGGAAAGTGGACAGAGAATGTCGAGTGTTCAATAAGGAGTGGACAACTAAATATTTTTTCACTGAACACCGATCATCTGCTGTTTGCCTGATATGCCAAGAAACTGTGGCGGTTTTTAAAGAGTATAATATTAGCCGTCACTTTGCCACAAAGCATGCTAATTATGCTAGCAAGCTCTCAACAAAAGAACTGGAAGCTGCTGCTGTCCAACCCTGCCTTAAAAGAGAAGTTCAGCTCTCTGAAACTATATGACTTCTATGCTTCACTCAATGATGCCGCGTTTCCAAATCTAAGGCGGAAAGCGCAGATGATGTTGGCTTTGTTCGGCTCTACCTTCGTGTGTGAACAGACCTTCAGCGTCATGAACATCAACAAAGCCAGCCACAGATCCAAGTTAACAGACCTACACCTCAGATCCATCCTGAGAATCGCCACAACAAAACTAACTCCAGACTTTGATGCGCTGGCTAAAAAAGGAGACCAACAACACTGCTCCCATTAAAATGTGTGTGTCTCCATGATACGCACGTTGTTAAAATAAACAGTGCGAGCAGATCAAATATAACGCTTCACAGACTTGACTTGCTGCAACTGTTTCCTCCTTGCACTAGTCGTTGTTGACTTTTGGCATCGGGGAAACAAATTGAATAAAAAGAACAGGACAAGTACATCTGCATCTCCAACCCTTTTTGAAAAAAAAGACAGTCAGGAGGAGAGTGATGGTGATATCCTGAAGGATAACAGAACTTTCAGTGCTTTAAAATAAAATGGTAAATTTATTTGATTTTCAGTGTTTAAAGACTCATTTCGAAGTCAGAGATTTTATTGTAATGCTTTTCTTCATTTCATTGGAAATTAAAGCACATGTTTTCTCCATATCCCAAGATGTGTATTTTTCCCGCAATGAGGTGATGTTTTCAAAGCATGCCATCTATCTGCTCCTGTTCCGGCCTCTTTGTCAAATGTTAGAACTCAATGTGGCCCACGAATCAAAAAGTTTGCCCACCCCTGTCCTAGACTATAAGGTAGTTATCACTGCCACCAGAACCCCTGCCACCTACTTATATCTCTTGCAAGGGCACCCAATTATACTGAGTGAAATTAATATTAATACAGATGGTAATGTTGACCAAACAGCAAAGCTTTCAGGAGTGGCCAGAGCTGTCACCAAATCAATATATGCAAATGCTCTCAAAACTTAAATATTTTCTAAAAAGGACCAGCCACAATGAAAAGCTTAAATATACTTAATAATAAATAATAAAAGAACAAGAAAATGATAAATATTTTTTACTGTAAGCACCAGATTTTCAGTCACAGGAGATAAAAATAGCACAGATAGAAAGTGCCACACAGTTAATAAAATAGTATTTAGCCAATCTCACTATCTTTTCCTGATTGACTAAAATAATTATTGTTCCTACTTACTGAATAGAGCAAGGCAAGATGGATGAATTTTCCTTGTTGTTAGATCCAAGACAGACTTCAGTCTCCTCTAATATTAAAACATTATTTCTGTACAGAATGACATCACACACATCTGGTCATCTAATTCTGTTTCCCGCACTATCCCCATCACTAGAAACTACCAGGGTTTAGCACCTATGTACTACAATGCATACAGATAGCGTATTGCTTAAAAGTGGTGCAGCTGCTGGAAGTCATAAAACCATAAATCCATTCCACTCTTTCTACAGGAGCTACAAAGTACAGTTGTGTACACTTACCATAAATGTAGATGTAGATGTTTGAGTGTATTCACTGTTGCAGTCATTACATTTGGGTTATCTGCTTGCAGTAGCCCTCAGTCGGCCTGATTAACAAAGTTTTGGGTCCTGCATCGGATGCTGTCCCTTCTTCCATGACGTCAGGTTGTCAGGGGTATAAAACATGCAGCCGACGCCATTACATCAGTTTTTCTTATCCCAGATGTCAGGTGCCCCCCTAATAGGAAGCAATTAAATCTAAAATTACAAGGATATACCTCCACCAAAAAAGTAAATACACCAAAAAAATTTTTGAGCATAGTAAGGGAGAGTAGAGGTATAGCCAAAAAAAGAAAGGGGGCTGGAGGGAGGGTAACCAGGACTGCAATAGTGAATACACTCGAACATCTAAATCTATGGTAAGTGTACACAACTGTACTATGCTCTTCATGTTTCACTGTTGAGTTATTACATTTGGGTAGATTCCCAAAGCTAAGGTTGGGAGGAGGAATTTAAATAAATTAGGGCCAGCTATAAGACCCTGCAAGACTGCAGTGGCAAAGCCAGCTCTGGATTTAGAAAAAAATGGCAAATGATAATGCTTGATGAAAGTATGTACAGAACTCCAGGTAGCAGCTTCTAGGATGTCCCTGATAGGAACGCCCCTGAGAAAGACTGTGGAGGTAGATGCAGCCTTGGTTTAATGGGGTCAGATGCCCTGTGGGATAGATTTTCCATGGTGCTTATAGCATAAATGAATTCAGTGGCCTATCCATTTTGAAATGGTTTGCTTTGAAATAGCTTTCCTCTCTGTCCCTGCAGCAAATGCCACCAGCAGTTGTTCAGATTTCCTTTGAGGTTTAGTCCTGTCCAGGTAAAATCTAAGTTGTCTGTGCACATCTAAGGAGTGCAGTATCCTTTCCCCTTTGTTCTGTGGGTTAGGAAAGAAGTTAGGCAAGTGAATGGACTGATTAAGAGCCAGACTGGATACCACCTTGGGTATGAAGGAGGGATTGGTTCTGAGGGACACCTTGTCTGCATGAAAGATGATGAAAGGCTCCGCTGCCGTAAGGGCCTGTAATTCAGATACTCTTCTTGCAGAAGTGATTGCTAAAAGGAAAGCTGTTTTCCAGGAAAGTAATTTTAAATCTGCAGTAGCAGCTGTCTCAAAAGGAGGAAGAGTGAGTTTCTCCAAGACAAAGTTAAGGTCCCAGGCTGGAGTTGGAGCTCTCCTGGGTGGCCTAACATTTTTGGCCCCTCTGAGGAACTGCTTGAGCAGTGAGTGAGAGAAGAGGGGAGGCTCTATGCTGTAATGAGCTGAAATGGCTGAGGCATGAATTTTGATGGAGGAAAAGGACAAGCCCTTATGATGCATCTCAGTCAAGTATTGTAGAATCTGAGGTAAATTGGGCACTGCTGCGCTCTTCCCTTGAGATTGATTCCAGGCACAAAATCTTTTCCATTTTGCAGCATAAAATTTTCTAGTACCAGGCCTTCTTGCCTGTGAAATGATATCCATCGCTGATTTACTGACGGATGGTAAAGGAGAGATTAGGTAATTAGCCAGGCTGCTAGGTACAGGGTTTGCAGCTGCGGGTGCAGAATCTGGTTCTCCTGCTGAGACAACAGGGAAGGAGTCTGATGCAGGTGCTATGAGGCCAAGCATGACACACTGCGCAAGAGGGGGTACCAGTGTTGGTGTGGCCAGTCTGGTGCAATTAAAATCATCCTTGGCTTGTCCTGTTTGATCTTTAGTAGTACCTTGGAGAGCAGAGGCAGAGGAGGAAAGGCATAAACTGATTTTTTCCAGCTGAAGGATAAAGCATTCACTTTCCAAGCTAGCTTGTGGGGAATCCTTGTGCAAAATTTGTCCAATTGATGGTTCTGGGAGAGGGCAAACAGGTCTATATCTGGGGTCCCCCACTTGCTTGTCAACATGTTGAAAATCCTTGGTTCCAGTTTCCACTCATGTGGGTCCATGAGGTTTCTGCTTAGTTCATCTGCCAGTGTATTTAGTTTTCCTGGTAGGAACTGAGCTTGTAGATTCACTTGGTAGCTCAAGGCTGTGTTCCACAATGCCATGTCTAGTCTGCAGAGGGGGTAAGAATGTGTACCCCCCTGCTTGTTTATGTACCACATGACAGTGGCGTTGTCCATCTTTACCATTAGTTGTCCTGGAAGAATGTGGTCCTTGAAGGCTGTCCAGCTTACATTTCATTTTGATTTATGTGCAGGTGCATTTGACTTAGGTTCCATTTGCCCTCAATACACTTCCTTGCCAGGTGAGCCCCCCCATGTGTAGTCTGATGCTTCTGTTGTTACGGTTTTGGTGGCAGGGGTAGAGTGAATTGTAATCCCCTGTTTTGGTGGCAGGCCTCTGCCCACCAAAGGAACTCTAGGCATAGGCAAGGTATGATAGGAATCATTGCTTCTAGATCCAGTGAATGTTGACACCATAACCTTTTGAGATACCATTGTAATTTCCTCATATGCAGCCTTGCATATGGAATTATTAGAATGCAGGAGGCCATGAACCCAAGGCTTGCAGTATTTGCTTTGCAGATACCTGGATTCTTGTGGCCACTTGTTTGAAGTAGGTTGTCAAATTAATTAGTTTCTCTGACGTGAGGAAAGCCATCTGGGAAGTTGTATTCAAACCTGCTTCCAGGAATATAATTTGTTGACAGGGTACCAGATGTGATTTCTTTTCATTTATGGTGCACCCCTGACAAGTCAGCACCCTTTGAACAAAGGCCAGATGATTCAAAAGTATGTCCTGGCTTTCTGCCTGAATTAGACAATCGCCCAGGTATGGATATATTTGAATATTTCTTTGCTTTGCCTGCAAAATGCAATGACTGGAGATAGGCACTTTGTGCATACCCTGGGCACAGTAGATAAGCCAAAGGGCAGTGCAGAGAACTGATAGTGCGTGTAGCCTGCTTTGAAGTGTAGGTATCTTCTGCAAGACTCCCTGATAGAGATGTGCAGGTATGCTTATTTTAAGTCTAGTGTTGCCAACCATGCATCTTTGCCTAGCACAGGAAGCAGCTGGTGAAGAGTCAGCATTTTGAATTTTGGAATCACCAGAAAGGTGTTTAGAGTAGAAAGGTCCAGGATAGGATGCCATGTATTGCCTTTTCTGGGTACCAGGAAAGGTCTCGAATAGAAACCTTGCACCTTTTCCTCTTCTGGTACCAACTGAATAGCCCCCATGCTTAAGAGAGAGAGAACATGATTTTGGGCCTCTGCCCACTGATTTGGGGGTAGATCTGGCCAGCCGCTTGGTGTTAGTAACAAGTGGAAGTGAAATCTGTATCCTTGGAACACTATATTTAAAACCCATTTGGCCTGGGTAATGTTCCCAGTTTTTGGCCTGCAGACCAAGCTTTCCGACTAAAGGAGCATTCAGTTGGGAAGTGCTTGGAATTTTTAAAAACAAGTCATTGAGACAGTTTTCCATAGGGGGGAGTCGTACTACTCCCAGATTTGGGTGCGGAAATCCCCCACTGCTTAGTCTTGTGTGTCCCCTGGGACTGAAATCTGGGGTTTCTGCTGTGTCTGGGTTTGGCTTGAGAAGACCTGGAAGGGGCTGGAAAGGACCAATTCTTAGAGGGCCAATGCCTACTAAATCTAGGAGGCTGAACTTGCAAGAAATCTAACAGTTTGCATAGATTTATTTTCCATCTTTTTAAGAACTTCTTCAGCTTTGTTGCCAAACAAGCGGTCCTGATTTAAGAGAGCATCCAACAGTTTAGCTTTAACATGATCAGGCAAAGATTGCTCCTAAGCACAGACCCAGTAACAGCAGCCCTGCAAGAGGCCTCTAATGAATCAAATCCACATTGCAAAGTATGTTTACCAACCTGTTCAGTAGAATGCATTAAATCCCATAATTCTTTATTTTCAGCACAGTCAGGAATCTACATCATTTTCAATTTAAGCAACCCAATAACATATTGTTGATACTTTAACATATGAAGCTGGCAGTTTAAAGCCCTAATGGCCAAGGTTGCAGAAGTGTAAACCTTCTTACCCCATCTATCCAGCACCCTGGAGTCTCTATCAGAAGGGGTAGGATTTTTAGCAGTAGAAGCCTTAATGCCCTTGGGTCCCTGTGAAATAGTCTCTGGATCCACAATAGGATTTTTAAAAAGAAACCTGTGTGAATCAGGAACCCTGTAATATCTGTCAGGTTTTCTGTGAGGAGGAGGCAAAGAATCAGGGGCCAAACTAGATTCCGAAAAGGCATCATCAACAATGTCTAGTACAGGAGGTATAGCTAAAGGCCTATGCTGAGGCAGGAGTAAGAAATCCCTAAGCCTCTTTTTTGAATCAGAAAAATCCTGGCTTTCCCAGTGGAAATGCTCCCTTAGCGTATGTGAGGTTTCACCAAAAGAAAAATCCTCTGGAAGGGAAGCAGAGGGAATAGAGTCCTCTGCATCAGAATCCTCATAAGTAGATAAGGGCAAATCCAGATCATCAGAAGAATCAGAAAAATTAGAATCCTGGTCAGAAGATTCATAAACAACTTCTGTCTTAGGTCTCTTAGAAGGGGGAGGTTGGCTTCCCCTGATTAAAATTATAAGATCTTCAGCCATTCTTATCATTTGTTTTTAGGCATAGAGGCCTGAGCATGTGGCCTGGGCATCGGTTTCTTAGGCATGGTTCGAGATTTAGGCCTAAATGAAGAAGGAGGCGTCGGTTTAATATGCAAGTCCATAGGCCTGAATACACCCTGAGAAGCCGGTGCCTGCACAGCGGCTCTGGACCCATCCAAGGTAGAGACATCCGCAGGTTCTACAGTTGAAGTATCTCACAGCATACCGGATTCCGAATGGATCTCAGTAGAGGCCTGCAAATCAGAAGTATCAGGGGCTGCGAAAGTGCCTCACTGAGTACTGGCGAACTGGTGACTGGCTTAGGAGAAGTGTCGTCGGCAGCTTTGGACTTAGGCGGCCTGTCTCTGTCTTTATCTTTGCGTTTTTTCGGAATCCCAGTAGTCGGATGGCTAACCGACAATATTTCTGGATAATTAAACCGAGAACTGAAATATTTAGAGGCGAAAATATACCGACGACGGATAGTGTGCTGATTAAATAAAGCACAAAACGGACAGCAAGGTACATCGTGGTCAGGGCCCAGGCAAGGAATACAGTACAAATGAAAATCTTTGTGAGGAATTTGCTTTCCACAAATAATGCAATTTATAACTTTTATTGACCGGTAAGGAGCAAGACAAAGTTTCCCCAATGGGGTACTTAACTTTAGTTGAAGACTTCGGTTCTGAAACTCGAAAATGAAAATTTTAGGAGTTAGCCAACTGGCACTTGCAAACTGCTTCTGCTTTAAGCACCGCACGGCAAGAAAGACTGATGTAATGGCATCGGCTGCATGTTTTATACCCCTGATGACCTGACATCATGGAAGAAGGCTGGTGGATAGAATCACATTAAAGACCCAGGATAGAGTGCTGTTCACTATATTTTTATCTGTGACTGCATAACTGTCAGCTGAGGTCCCTTCTAACAGATGTTTTTCCAATTGGCTCAGTATCTGCATATACTAGTAGTTGGTTCAAGACATACTTTCCTGTATGCAGTAGCTATTTGCTCAGTTTGTTTTTTATAATCTTTATAATATATCTTTACCATCTCAAAAGTGCTTACTCCTCTCTGTACATTTCTTTTCTAGACCTAACACCACTCTTAAGTGTTCAACTGTGGTACCACCTTTATCATTCTTATAAGAAAAGTGCAGTCTGGGTCTGAACTGTCTGCAAACAGCTAAAGTTAACTTTGAGTATGTGTCTATCTGTTTGAGCCAATATTAATTTTCCTCTGGAGAGCACTCTGTTTTGGCTTGTAAGCAGCCCCCTCCACACCACACACACACACACACACACACACACTCATCTTCCATTTTCTCTCTTATTCCGTTCTGTTAGCAAATAGTATCAATAACTGATAAATACTGTGTGTTTGTTAATGTAAACTCAGACCACAGTAGCCTATTGATACAAGGTTATCCTGTTTTTCCACCTGAGAAATGGTTAAGAAATGACTTACAGTTTCAGAGCAGTCCTTGGTCAATTCTGATTGTTTCTTAAACACAAACTTGTCTTTGCTTTGGTTCATTAGCAGCAGTACAAAAGAACTGCTTGCTCACACCCTTGTTTTCCCCTTCCCCCTTCCCTGTTTATTACCTTAAGCCAATCCCAAAGTTAATAATTATTACCTGTGGCAGGCACCATTTTTAAAACTACAACCACCCTTTGAGCACCTCATGCTTGGCTCTGCCATAGAACTTATTAAAACTGCCTGAACTGGGGCACAGCTAACTGATAGTTTGTGGAAATACAGGGTACCTACCTGAGCCTCCACATTCACTATCCTATGTTCATTTATCAGTTTACTCTGTTACCTAATTGTTTCCAGCCCCCTCATAAGAGCAACTAACAGGGTCTCTACCCACTTCGCTCTCCACCCTGCCCCCATTCCCTCCCACCCCCAGTGGTTCTACCTTTATTACACTCACAAACCCCTCCCATCTTTCCAATAGCCAACCACGGCACTAAACCCAACACTACCTCCTCCATCTTCCCACTACTATCACTCCTCCTCAGCTAACATGTACAAGCATACCTTATCTATGCTCACTGCATGCACTCTCCTTGCATATCTTACATCCTACCAAAACTCCATCATTCCCCCACTCAACCACTACCACTGTACTACGACTCACACCACCACTCATGTCTCACCCTCACTCATCTCCCCTCCCACCAACTCAAGAACCATCCCTATACACCCCCGCATATTCTACCAACTATATTACTCAAACATAAAGCATCCCTACAGCTTAACATAGTAACCCTCCCACCATACCTATTACCCAGAGAGCACAATCATAAAGTTTCCCTAATAAACAAACACATTCAAAAACTGGGAAAACTAATAACCTCATGCATATCAAAACTAGCCCTAAGTGGAGACATCCACCCCAACCCTGGCCTTACCATCGCCAACCCCAATCCTCATAATCAAACTAGAAACCACAACTTCTCCCATATCACAGCCAATAGAAAGCCAAGTGACTTCCTTCTACTAAGCCTAAATATTAGAAGTATATCCAACAAAGTCCATGAACTCCATGCCACCATAGACTTGTACTCCCCAGATATAGTCATCCTGACAGAAACCTGGCTAAAACCTCACATTACCAGTGAGCAAATCCTCCCTACCAGTTACGGCATACTAAGAGTAGACCGGCTAAACAAGAAAGGAGGTGGTGTAGCTATAATATTTAAACACCATCTAAACATCCAGATCTTAAATTCATCAACTCCACACATAGGCAATGAAGAAATAATATATACCAACCTCAAAATAAACCAAAACAAAACCATCAACATAATTGGATGCTACTTCCCACCTGGCCAAAACATCCCTCCACTGGAAAACCTCCTCAGCTGGTCTACCCACCATCTCTCCCAGGAAACTATAATTTTAGGTGATTTCAATATTGACTGACAATCCTGTTCTGGCAACCATCCAACCCATCATGTAAACTTCCATGGCTTCACCCAACTAGTCCCGTCGCCAACCAGGATAAATAAAAACTCCAGCAAGCACACTACCCTGGATTGGATACTAGTCTGTAAGAGCCCCCAGCCATATATAACAGGCTGCTTATCAGATAGCGTCAGTGATCACTCCCCAACATTCCTACTCAAAAAATACCTGTATCAAGCCAAACCTGTCATCTACCGTCAAATACGTAAAAAACTAAACTTTAACCCACTCACATTCATCTCATCCCTCAAAGAATGTAACTGGCATCCTCTAAAGTACCTCAGTATTGATGATGCAGTTGAATTTTTTAATACTACCTTCCTGAGCATCCTTAATTACCATGCTGCCATACAACTTTCCAGAACCAAAGCACAACCCTCCCCATGGCTACAGAAAACCACTAGGTCAGAAATGAAAAACAGGGATAAAGCCTGGGAGCACTGGCACAAAACCAAAACCCCCTCAACTAGACAGAAATTCCTAGAACTACACAATAGAGTCAAAAAGCTAATAAAACAGGACAAATTCCAATACTACCAGTCTGCCCTAGACTCCTCCCAACACAGCCGCAAATAATTCTGGTCCTCCATAAACTCCATCCTCCACCCAGGTAAAGTCAGTACCCCTCCTCCTAACATCCCTCACTCCTCCAAAAATATTGCTACTTCATTCAACACACACTTCACACAAACCATACTATCACTAGCTAAACAACACAACCCCCTCACATCCCCTCCAACCCACACCTTCAACTAGTAATCTCCCCACTGCCTTCTCTTTTTCTCCTGTACCTACCTCCAGCATAAAACACTCTTAACTAAACTTAAGCCCATCAAATTAGCAGCAGACAACCTTCCAACTGAATACCTACAAATTGCAGCTGATGCTCTGGCCTACCCAGTATCCATCTTGATTAACCAATCTCTGTCAGAAAGTTACGTTCCTACACTACGGAAAGTATCACATATAATTCCCCTCCACAAAGGCGGCCCCTCCACAGAACTAACCAATTACCGCCCCATAGCTATTCTCTCTCTACTCTCCAAAATACTAGAGATGCATTCCCTCTCAGGTCTCAGACTACCTCCTTACTAACAACCTCCTTTCTAATACTCAGCAAGGTTTCCGACCAAACCATAGCACCACCATTGCCTTACTCTCCTTTACTAACACTATCCTTCAGCATAAAAACAATGGCTATCTCTCCTCTGCTACTTTCCTAGACCTATCTAAAGCATTTGACATGGTCCCACACAAATAACTCATCTCTGTCCTCAATAGCCTATCCTTCTCTCAATCAGTCACTAACTGGTTTCAGAGTTACCTGTCTGACCGCCAACAATCCATTGTATGGCAGTATGACATATCTCCCCAACCACCTGTCTCTATAGGGGTTCCCCAAGGATCCATCCTTGGACCCCTACTCTTCTCTATTTTCACCAATAAAATAGCATCTGCCACCAAACATGGCACACTCATACAATATGCAGATGACTCAAACATCATTTGCTCAGTCCAGTCCCTACCCAAACTGCAAAAAGTCACACAGGAAGGCTTTTCCTCTGTTGAAACTTGGTTATCAGATGCCCAATTAATACTCAACCCAAACAAAACTAAACTACTCATTTTCCAACCCACCAAACATACTCAAACCAATTCTCACTTTAACATCATAGCAAAAGACAACACCATTATACACCCAGCAGAACACACCAAATTGCTAGGAGTGGAAATAGACAATAAACTAAAATTTGACTTTCACATATCCATGACCATAAAAAAAGTCCACAAAAAACTAGGAGCGTTATACAGAAATAAGCAACTTCTCACCAAAGCAACAAAGATTTCAGTAGCAAATTCCCACCTTATCTCCACCCTACTTTATGCCTCTCCAATATATACCAACCTAAGGCAATGTGATCTAAACAAGCTAGAGACCTGCTACAACAAAATCACCAAATTCCCCACTGTCTCTCACTTGCTGAACTGGGCTGGCTTGAACTCCCTCACCTCCTTCAATGGTATCAACTCTCACTCGCCCACAAACTAGTAAACCATCCACTAAATGTCCCATCCCTCCAGAATCTACTCCAACCCTATCGCACCACCAGACCACTAAGATCCAGCAACAAAAATCACTTGCAGATCACTAAAGCCAATAATTCTGCTGGTGAAGCACTATTCTCTTGCACCATAGCCAAATTATGGAACTGCCTACCACCCACAATTACCTCCGTACCATCATGCACCCACTTCAAAACTTTATTAAAAGCGCACCTAAAAACATGTTGGCTATGCCCTTGCAACTCCCACTTTAATATCACCCACCCCATCCAACCACTACCTTTCTTTCCACCCCACTGACTACCTTGATTATAATAAGCTCAGATGCTCATAAGCCTACTACTTATTATACAGCAGGAACTTCTTATTGTAACAATTGTTAATGTCTGTTATGTACTTTGCAGATAACGATTCTAGTTGTCTACTGATGTACTATGTTCTTCATCTGTAACTATGTTTGTAATTAATTGCTATGTTAATCAAATTGTTAATTGCTATGTAAATCCAATGTAACTACTGTCTGTATATTTAAACAGTGGAGATTTTCTCTCCGGGCTCTGCTGAAAATGGACCTACGTCCAGTCGGACACTCCCGGTCAACAAATGTAAATGAATAAAGAAAGAAAGAAGGGACAGCATCTGACGCAGGACCCGAGACTATGTTAATCAGGCTGACTGAGGGCTACTGCAAGCAGATAACCCAAATGTAATGACTGCAACAGTGAAACACGGAGAACATCCTATTCTCTAGCACAGACATTGCATCTCTGGCTCCATTCAATTTAACATCTTTATGGTTTAACCCATAAAGTAATATAATTTCAAGAATATTTTGCAAAGTCAGGTGGATTAAGATTAATGTCTTCAATTCCAGTATATGTTGTTACAATGTATACATCTAAACAGTTATATAATGCATGTACATGTCTTTTTCTTCTAGCAGGGTACACTACATTTTAACACAAGCAAACCTCACAAATACATTTTCAGCAGAAGCATTTGTACAAATCATTTTGATATGCAAATGACATAATTATTTACAAAATTCCAGCTAGCCTGTGCTGCCACATGTTAAAAATCCACTACCCTGTTTCTCCTGGCATGGCTGGCAGTGTCTCCTATCATCACACCTCTCCCCCCTTAAACTCAGGATAGTGTTTGAAGTGTCGTTTGAGAAACATTGCTTAAGAGGAATGAGCCTATCTGGGAATACATTACCCCATACCATGTCTTGAGATTCCAACTGTCTTGGCATTGCTGACAAACTACAGTGCTGCACTGTCATATCATATGCCTGCAAACACAGGCTCCACCATAGTAACTTGCCATTTTTCTGGATAGCTCACTGTAGCCATAGATCTCCCTCAGACTCCTCCTTCCTCCTACTGGAAATAGTTAACACAAGGACCTTCCTATCATGGTAAGGTTTCATCATTTATTTATTTGATTTATTTACATTTGTTTACCGGGAAAGCCCGACTGGATACAGGTCCATTTTCAGTGGAGGCCCGGGGAGAAAAGTTCCAAATACAATAGAATTCAGTACATGAGAGAACAAAATATAGAACACACAATTGATTTTAATACATAATAGGTTAGAAGTTACCAAGTTTAATTAGTACAGTAGACAGTCATTGAAGTACATAGTAAAAACATTGAGTTACATAGTCAAAAAGTTAAAAAAATAAAGTTTTTTTTTTTACCAGTATCTGGGTTTCCAAGCTTTTTAGGGCAAATCTGTTCAAACTTATCTGAACATGTGACACAATTAGATTTAACTTGTTAACATGGTACAATCTGTGCCCATGCCTCCTGCCTAGCACTTCTACCATGTAGTTTCTTTGCAAAGGCCTTGATTTAGCTGCATATTAGCATATGTCGTATGACCATACCCCCATCATTTTGCAAGTACATACGTCTCACATGTGATATAGTTAGACAACTGTAAGTATAGATAGCAGAACATTATTCTGTTGATAAGCTGGTCAAAGTGATAGTTGTATATGTGTCATGTCCTTCTGGATTGCACTACATACATACAGACCATATCTGAACAGTCATACTTTCTACCATTCACAACATGCAGGTTGCTGCCACAAATGGTTGTTTCCTGAGTTAATACTATTATTGGAATGATTTGACATCTAAGTGTGACTCTTTTCAATATTTCTCCATTTTTACAGGTGTGAACATTGCCATTATAATTTCATTATTGTTTCCTTCATACATATAAGGCAATGAAAGTGTTACAATTATTTAACTTGTCTGTATGCTCTAAGATCAATCATGTGCATGCAAATTATTTTCTTTGAGAATTGCAAAGGCAGTATAGTTCCAAACATCTGCACCACAGAAATAGCCAGACATACTCAATGTATTCCAATAAGTTTTTTTATTTTGAGCATGTCTAAGAAAATTTATTTTTAAACAATACCTAATTTTTATAGCTGTCTAAACTGTTGTATAATGTATGCCTCCCTAAGACAAATGCACCTATAAAACAGGATTTTTCTGGTTACAAGAGGCAACAACTTTTGATCACAGTCTCTTTCTGAAGTGCACAGGGAAGAAGTTTGAGAACTGAATATGTATTTTAAATGATAGCTGAATGCTGGGGCCAATAGCATAAGGTTTGTACAAAATATAACTTTCTTGATACACAGCTGGTGTGCACTCCCTGCCATTTGCAATATCCCCTAATGCATCTGCTTTCCTTACCAACTAACTCACCTCCCCACTTTAACAATCATTTTACATGCATCAAATTTAATCCCTTTGTTACACTGTATCACCTCTTTTTTCTCACAGTTTCTTTTTATAATATAAATGTGACCCTGAGTGGACAAGATTAATTCTATAGATATCTGTAAGTATAATTTGTGGTGTTTGCACATTGATTACTGTATATATAACTACACATTCCCCATTAAGCTCCTCTGCACTTTTCAGTTGTCCTTGCCTTGTAATGTGCCATCCATGTGTTCGCTTGCTGAGGTTGAACTCATTCATAACCTGTTTATATTGTCTGCTCGAGCCTGTCTGCATATTAACGTGACCACTCACAGGTGTTCTAACCATGAACAGGTGATGCTTAAAGTGTAGGCTTGCTTAACAACTTGCATATTCAGTGAGTACTGCTGCGTGTCACATTAACACGTACAAAATATGTACATGCTTAATAATGAATCCCTGTGGATGTCATTGATTATCTCCTCCTATAACATGACTAGGGAGCCACTGCATGCCCATCTCCTGCCTTTGTCTGTCCCGGCCTGTGGACATGTCGCATCCTGCATGCATATGTTGAAAACATGAATATATATATATTGTTAAGAATATATATATAACAGTTCTCCACAGAGAATAGACTGTAAACCTGTATGCAGATATGTCATGCCCCCCCAAATAAAGTATTGCTAGTATTGCAGAACTTGTACGTTGTGCTATAGTACCAGGTAAGACTTCATCAGCTCAGTCAATGGAAGTCTGTTTATTCTACATGGTAGGACCAGCTGCCCAACATAAACAATTTCTATCTAATTCTGTGGTCACCAATACATGTAGGCAAACAGGTGACACACAGTAAATCAGTGTGTTATATATGCAAATACCCTTAAGAAACATGCCTAGTGTATCTTGCCCCTGATAAATGAACAGTAGTTTGAAAGGAAAATGTAAACCTTAGCAACAGAGCACATTATAACTATGCTATGAGAAGTCTCACAATGTTAACCATAGATTTGTGTGACTCACAGAATGCTAGTAACCATCATGATGAGGATAAGCTAAATTCAATACATTTAAAGCATTTATTGCATACGACATAAGCAAATGAGGGCACTTGTCATGAATGACTATAGATCACTTAATTTCACTCTCATACAATATAGCCAAATGAGCAGCAGGTCCATGACAGCCAGATCACTTTCTTACATTCCCAAGACAAATGCAGGAGGTAAATACATGAATATATGCTATGCAAGTGAATTGAAAATGCTCTGGAATAAGATTTAAACTCATGCACATTTATGCAAGTTGCTGAGTTTTGATACCATTTGACATTTGGCCACTGAGAAGTAGAAATGGTTGATGGTACTTGCAGGCACACGGCTCGTGCATAATTTGTAAGGAAGACATGTTTTTTTTTACCTTCTTTATATCAGCTTCAGGTGCCAGCATCTAGATCTCTATGATGGACCCTTCAAAAAGTGGATACATGTCATGACTTGGGCATCATGCTTACTAAACTTACAGGTATCCAGTGGCATGGCAAGCGATGCTAGCACTACTTTGATGACCCAAAACAACACTATCCTGAAAAACTGCATACATGGGAAGCTGGACTACAAAGATAGTACAGAGATGTACTGTAAGTATGAACTGATTTACATGGTGGTTTTGTTTTTGTGTTTTGTTTTAGTTTAAAAAAAAATAAAAATATAACATTCAGTGGGTACTAATAATGCAATATGTGCACTTTGATCTTTTACCTCAAGGCGATATACATCTCATTAGGGCAGTACATCACAGGAGACATGAAGAGGAGGCTGCAAAACAACATATGTATCACTGTTATTTGATATAGAGTTCCGTGTGTTTTAATGACAGGTTACCCTAATGGAAATTTTCCCTTTGTTATTTCCAGTCTGCAGGTCCACATCATTTATTTATTCATTAAGATTTGATTCCTGGGAAAGTCTGACTGGATAGAAGCCCATTTTCATTGGAGACCCACGGAGAAAGGCTCCAAATTATTACAAAATATTTTAAAAAAGATAATTTTATAATCTTCAAAAATAAAACAAAAACCTCTGTAGTTTAAATAATGTTTAAAAATTAGACATAACAGAAAAACATTAGTTAAGAATCTATACAAGGCATATGACAATCATTTAATATTTAGACAAATTTTAGACAACTTGTAGAGAAATTAAAGGCAGGTTAGTCTAATAGAAATAGGAATTGCAATATGAAGTAAGGGAAAAACAGGCTTAATGGTATATTTAGAGAGAAAGTCAGGGAAGTGAATTCGATAACAGTAAAGTAGTAAGTGAAGAATGGAGAGGAAGGAGGTTTAAGATGTAATGATATGAGATAGTGCCAGCTGTGCCAGAGGGAGTAAGGCAGTGCATGTGTAACATATGACAGTATAGCTAGCTGGAGTTTTGTAAAGAATTATATGTCGTTTGAATATCAGATATAAAGATTTTATCTCACAGGTTTGAATGCAGCCAGAGATGCAATGTCTATGAATAGCCTTTCTGAAGGATGGGTAAAAGTGTTGGAATTATTTTATAGCTTCTGGACGCTGCATTATCAATTGCTATTGAGGGGGAATAGTGTGGGAACCACAGACTCAGGTCACCATATGTGATGTCATTCTGTAGCCAGCACTGAAATTGTTTTTAGATGCTAGTAAGATGTGATAGAAGCATTCAGCACTCTGTTTTGGAACTGACAAGACCACTCACCCATTTCATCTTGCTTTGCTCTAGTAAGTAAGTAGGGAGCAGTAATTCTTCAGTCAGTTAGGAAATATAGTGAGATTAGTTAAATATTGCTTTGCTGTGTCTGTCTGAATCTTTCTTTCCATCTGTGTTGTTTTTATATTTACTGTGAATTTAAATTCTGGTGTTCATTGTGAATAGATATTCAGTATTGTCATTTTTATTTTTTATTAAATATATCTAAACCTTTCATTGTGGCTGGTCTTTTAGAAAATATTTTAACCTTTGAGAGTACTTGCATTTATTTAGTGGCACAGTGGCTTCATGTTTCTGAAAGTCTTGCAGCTTAGAAACACTACCATTTGTATAAGTGTTAATTTTACTAAGTATAATTGGGTACCCTAGTAAGAGCCTTAGAGTAGCTGGCTTTGGGGTGTTCTGGTGACAGTGTCTAGATCTACCTTATAGCCTGGGTGGAGGTGGCATAGTGGGTAAATCTATGCCAGCCTTTCCCATGTGTGTGTGTGTGTGTGTGTGTGTGTGTGTGTGTGTGTGTGTGTGTGTGTGTGTGTGTGTGTGAAAATCAGATCTCAAAGAGTGTGCATATCAGCTACTTGGAACAGGGACACAGAGCACTGATTTCACACAGATGATGGTGGAGGACTTGGCTTGGAACATCCAGCTGAGGGCTCAACAATGAGGTGGTCAGTGTGGAGTCTTATTTGGGGCCTGGAAAGGAAGACCAACCCCAGGACTGGAGTGTGCATTTCCTGTGTGTTGTTAAGAGAAATTGTAAAAAGAGAATATGCAACCCCACAAGAGGGCAACGCACAGGTAACCAACTGAAATACGAAAAGCAACAACTGTGCACAGATTTTCAGGACCAGCAAAAAACTAAGAAAGAGATATTTAATGACAACACATCCACCGACTAAGCGCTTTCACCTAAAAAGGCATCTTCAGAGTCGGTTAACACATAACAAGCACCCTATTTAAACAATTATAACAAATTAATTGATGACATCAAAATTCAAATACACCAATGAGCCAAAACCCCACTGCTTTCATATTTAAAAACACATTACCTAAAGTTAAACAACAACTGCATTAACATAAGAAATTACCATTCTTAAAACACCTTTCCCAATATAACTTATCTAAACATTTGATTTATTAAAGTTTAAAACTAAATCCATACTATAAACTTTATACAATAAATAACATTAAATATTCCAAAACATACATATAAAAACTTGTGATTATATACTTCATATTATATACAACTTGCTTTATACTTTAAAACTGGCTTAATAGATATGTAGTCATTAATGCCAGGAAATCTCATGGCATTAAGCCTCACCTGCCATTCAACTTCCAAAAGGGCCACCTTGTTACCTATGTCACCCCCTTGGTCTTCATAAATTCTATCTATGACAAAAAATAAGAATTTTTTAAAAACCTTACATTGACAACTATGTAAAAACAAAGCATTATGTTGATCTTTATTTTTTATACTATACATGTTCACTAATTCTATCACACAGTCTACGTGGGTCATACCCACGTAAAATGCATCACATGTAATACATGAAGCAACATAAACTAAATTCTTTGTATTACAATTACACAAACCCGGACAGGGTACTGTACGCTCAAAACCTTTTATACATAGATGTGTACCCTCACTAATGAACCTACAACATCTACAATTACCACACTTAGACATCTTAGATTTCCTAACTCTAGGTACTTTCTCCATAATTCTTTTTAAATTTTCACCTTTACTAAACACAATTCTAGGTGTCCTCCCAATAATATCCTTAGTTGTATTATCCAAACAATGATGTCATGCATCACGTAAAGCTGTAGCAATCCCAGTGGCCTTCTCATTATATTTAAGAATGAGACATGGTTTCTCCATATCCACGTTTATCAGTACCTTGCAGATGCATATCACCTGTCATCTCTACACTACTTCCCAAGATAGGGGAAAAGGCTGTATTCCTTTTCCTTACCACTTCTCTTTTCACCTTCAATAATAATTTAAGTGGATAACCCCTATCCATCAACATACCTATAAGTTTATACATTTCCTGTTTAAATAATGTTTCATCACTTATTAATCTTGATATACGTACCATTTGACCCTTTGCCACAACCTACTGGTATTTTAATGTGTGTCAACAATGGGGGGGGTGTTTGTTGTGATGAATATACGATATTGCAGGACGTTCACAACACCTTAACTGATAATGAGGTTCTGAATGTGGATTTTATTGGTACTATAGGTAATGTTTATGAACAAGCATCACCTGGTTGTGACTGTGACAACATTGGCAATAATTATGAAGTTATTGGAAACTGTATAAATGCAATTCAAACAGGTTCATGTGTTGATTGTAAAGTTATAAAGCAGCAAGGTTTTTTTATTTATAACTACACTGACATCGAAGTAGGGGATGTGTATTTTCAATTGTTTACTAAAGGAACCAGTTTTGTACCAAGTTTTAGACTAGATGTTTCTCAAGTTTTGATTAACATTAAGCTCTTCATGAGGAGATTGAATATGGAGATTTATTTCCATGACAAAAAATATGTTTTTTCATTAAATGGTAACAACAGTTGTTCTGGATTGAGAAGGAAAAGTACGTTCATTCCACCAAGTAGTAATGAAATTTTAGCTTTAGAAAAGCTAATGGAGTTTGAGGCTAGAAGAATATGTGGTGGGAGAAACATTTTAGATGATAACCTCACCCCACATGAGAGATTGGTTCTTAAAGAATTGAGATCGTCCAATAATATTAGATGTATGAGACCGGACAAGGGTGGGGGGATGGTTTTGATGAACAAAATTGATTATTCTACATCCATGATGGTTTTGCTCGAGGACAATAGTACATATACAAGGGTTTCAGTTAATGAAATAAATGTGGCCTATAGAAGAATTGATTTGTATTTATTAGATGCCCTGTTTCAGGGTGAGATTACTGAATTGGAATTTGATTTTCTTTCTGTTAAATACCCTGTTATTCCAAGCATCTTTGGCATCCCAAAGGTGCATAAGGGCATAGAACGGTTACAATTCAGGCCCATTGTGTCAGCTAGGGGCTCAAAGACTGAGCCCCTTGCAGCATTTGTGGATGAAGTTTGTAAACAACTTTAAGTGATGTGGCCCATATTGTCAAGGATTCATGGCATTGTTTGGAGAGATTGAAGGTTGTAGGAAACTGTAATAGGACTTTTTGTTTTTTAACAATTGACGTTGTTAATTTATTTTCAGTTATTCCACATGGGGAGGGTATGGAAATGTTTCGGGAAAGTTTGGTGTTATGTCCCAGTCTTGATAAGAGTAAGATTAATTTTATATGTGACCTGATGGAAATTATTTTGAAAAATAATTTTATTAAATTTGAAGGTGAAACTTTCCAGCAGTGTTCTGGGGTTGCAATGGGTGCACACCTTGCAAACCTCGTACTATTGGCATGGGAAAGAGCTTATATTTTTCAATCTAGATTTTGTGCGAACATTGTGCTTTACAATAGGTTTCTCGATGATTTGCTTATTTTGTGGGATGGAGATGAGATGAGTGCAATTGAATTTGTTGAATATATAAATTCTTCTACGAGTTTTTTGAAATTTACCCATGTATGGAGTGCGGATAAAGTGAACTATCTGGATTTGACTATTTTTAAGGATGGTGAAGGTTTAGCTAGTACCTTGTATAGGAAAGATAGTTATTCTAATTCCCTTTTACATTTTACAAGTTGCCACACTCATTACCAAAAAAAGAGGTGTGACAAAGGGTCAAATGGTACGTATATCAAGATTAATAAGTGATGAAACATTATTTAAACAGGAAATGTATAAACTTATAGGTATGTTGATGGATAGGGGTTATCCACTTAAATTATTATTGAAGGTGAAAAGAGAAGTGGTAAGGAAAAGGAATACAGCCTTTTCCCCTATCTTGGGAAGTAGTGTAGAGATGACAGGTGATGTGCATCTGCAAGGTACTGATAAACATGTGGATATGGAGAAACCATGTCTCATTCTTAAATATAATGAGAAGGCCACTGGGATTGCTACAGCTTTACGTGATGCATGGAATCATTGTTTGGATAATACAACTAAGGATATTATTGGGAGGACACCTAGAATTGTGTTTAGTAAAGGTGAAAATTTAAAAAGAATTATGGAGAAAGTACCTAGAGTTAGGAAATCTAAGATGTCTAAGTGTGGTAATTGTAGATGTTGTAGGTTCATTAGTGAGGGTACACATCTATGTATAAAAGGTTTCGAGCATACAGTACCCTGTCCGGGTTTGTGTAATTGTAATACAAAGAATTTAGTTTATGTTGCTTCATGTATTACATGTGATGCATTTTACGTGGGTATGACCACACGTAGACTGCGTGATAGAATTAGTGAACATGTACGTAGTATAAAAAATAAAGATCAACATAATGCTTTGTTTTTACATAGTTGTCAATGTAAGGTTTTTAAAAAATTCTTATTTTTTGTCATAGATAGAATTTATGAAGACCAAGGGGGTGACATAGGTAACAAGGTGGCCCTTTTGGAAGTTGAATGGCAGGTGAGGCTTAATGCCATGAGATTTCCTGGCATTAATGACTACATATCTATTAAGCCAGTTTTAAAGTATAAAGCAAGTTGTATATAATATGAAGTATATAATCACAAGTTTTTATATGTATGTTTTGTAATGTTTAATGTTATTTATTGTATAAAGTTTATAGTATGGATTTAGTTTTAAACTTAAATAAATCAAATGTTTAGATAAGTTATATTGGGAAAGGTGTTTTAAGAATGGCAATTTCTTATGTTAATGCAGTTGTTGTTTAACTTTAGGTAATGTGTTTTTAAATATGAAAGCAGTGGGGTTTTGGCTCATTGGTGTATTTGAATTTTGATGTCATTAATTAATTTGTTATAATTGTTTAAATAGGGTGCTTGTTATGTGTTAACCGACTCTGAAGATGCCTTTTTAGGTGAAAGCGCTTAGTCGGTGGATGTGTTGTCATTAAATATCTCTTTCTTGGTTTTTTGCTGGTCCTGAAAATCTGTGTGCAGTTGTTGCTTTTCGTATTTCAGTTGGTTAAGAGAAATTGTGCTTAGTGCAAAGAGCTGCATCAGAAAATACTTTGTATGTCTATTTTTCTCAGTGAACATTCCCCGATCACTGTCCCAGAGGATGGATGTTAAATTAGGAATGAAAAGGTACTTACTCACATTTAGGGATATATTTTATTCTGGTTTTGAGCAAGAACAGAGACAGATTTTAGCTACAAAGTCTTTCAGAGTGGTTTTGAAAGAAGGGAGGGGATGGCATAGACCTAATGGATACAGATAAGAAGTTCCAAGCCTTAGCAACCTTGTATGAGTACAGACAATGCCCAACAGATTTGATAGGTTTGTGGTCAGACAGGAGTTTTTGGTCACTGGATCACAATGACTGACTGGAAACATAGTTGTGCAGATAGTTTTTAGCGCTGGACAAGCAGATGGATAATTTTATAAGTGGTAAGAAGCTGTATAGATGTTAGTTGATGTTGCAGTCCTGACCAGTTTAGGCTTTTAAGCAATATACAGTGGCAGGTTCTGAAAGGGGTACATGCTTCAAATTTAGCAACTTTGTTATAGCATTGTTCAAGTTTTAATTTTTGTGAAGCCTGGAGGTTAACAAGGATGGGAGCACCATAAAGAAGAGAGAGGATGAAATAAGTAATAATAGCAAGTGTAGTTTTAGTTGCATCACTGAGAAGGTTTTTGGCTCTGTAAATCATCCCTAGTTTTTAATGAGTTTTTCTTATTGGATTTTGTATATGCAGGTCTAATGTAAGATTATCAACCAGTGTCACCCCTAATAGTTTGCTATGAGAATTGACTTCAATGGTTGCATTATCAAGATACATGACTTTAAATTTAGCATTTTCATGAGAGAGAGATGTGGGGAAAAAAGTAGTAGTTTGGTCTTTTTTGGGTTGAGTATGAGTTGTGAGTGACAACGCATTGTTTCAATGACTTTTAAAGATTCCTGAGTAATTTTTTGAGGTGTACCATGTTGTCAATTGTGCAAATGAGAGTGGAATCATCTGCGTAATGTAGAAGGGTGGCCTGTTGTGTGGATGTATAGAGGATGCTGATGAAAATGCTAAAGAGGATAGGGCCAAGGATAGAACCTTGTGGTACACCGGTGGTGACTGGAAGGTAAGGAGAAGCATGGAGTACCATTTTGCTGACTGATAGGTATCCAATAGGCATTGGAAAGGTAGCTTTTGAACCACAGAAGGATGGGTTGAGAGAGACCTAGTGATGATATTTGAAGTAGAAGTTTGCTGTGACAGACTGCGTCAAAGGCTTTAGAAAAGCCTAGAAATAAGGAGGAGACTAGTTTCTCATTATCTCCAGCTTTATTGACAGTATCTGTATACATTAGAAGGGCAGTGCTAGCACTATGGGAAGAATTCAAGCCGTGTTGTGTAGGGGATAGGAGTTCTTCCTGCAGGAGATAGTCTAGCAGTTGTTTTTGAATACATTTTTCAAATATTTTGGCAAAGGGAGATACAATTGCAATAGGTCTAAAGTTATTAATGTCTGTTGAATTTCTTCCTTTCTACAAAGGGCTAATGTGTGACTTTTTCCAGAGAGAGGGAGCATGGGATTCTTGGATTGATCTATTTATAAGGATTGAGACAGGATAGGCAATGCTATTGGATGCTATTTTTAGGTATTTGCTTGGAAGGTCATCAGCTGAAGAAGAGCACGGTTTAAGTTTGTTAAAGAGTAGTTTTATATAGGATGTAAACACAGGTTTGAAGGTGAAAGTGGATGTGGTGATATGTGGCTGTTGGGCAGGGTTGGGATTAGATGTTAAGGAATCCTTGGTTAGAGATGCTCTATTATCTATAAAATATGAGATGAACTGTGTTGCAGTTTTGAGTGGTGAGTTATTGGGAGTGGAGTTTGGGTTGAATATTTGGCCAGGATGTAAGATTTCTTTAATGGAAATCCAAAATGTTTAGGGTTGTGTTATACTGAAAGCTATTATAGCATAGTTTTGTCTCCATTTATTTGCTTTTCAGTATGATTGCGAACCATTCTGAAGTTTTCAAGATATTGAGGTGTTTTATATTTTTCCCATTCTTTCCATGCTTTTTCTCTATCCTGCCAAGTTTCAGTTACAGCAAGAACATCAGGTTTATGGTGGGTAATCCAGCCATGTAGTTTCAGTTTTATTTCTTATACTTGTAACATTTATTGCCGTAAAAATGAGATCATTGGGGTTGAGAACTGGCTGTTGTTGGGTTACAGAAGTGTGTGGGAGAGAATTATCTCTGTGTTCATTGTGATAGGTGGGGCCAGGAGTAGCATGTATATCTCCTCCTAGAAGGATTTTAGTATATTGGGGAATTATGCATACTCTTTCTTAGAGAGGATTCTTGCACTTAATTTTGTTTTTGTTTGAGTTGAAGTGCAGCTAAACAGTCTATATTTGGAGTAAAGGTGAGGGGCAACATTAAATAGGTTTGGAGAGTGTAAAGAGGAAGTATGGATAAGTGGTTGGGACAGAGTTGGAGAGATATTGAGAGATATTATTGAGTCATGGTAGGATGAAAGATGGCACAGTAGGAGGAGAAGAAGAAGAAAGGATAAGCTGAAGAGTAGCATAATTAAGTACAGGAATCTGTATTGTATAGATGCCAGGTACTGCATAAAAGGGAGGTTAGTGGTGCAGACAGCTTCACCACAGTATAACACTGTTGTGGCTTATGCAGGTATGATTATGGGGGGTTAGTAACCCAACAGAGAAGGGTGAATACTCCTTTCAGGTGGACAGCTATGTTCCTCATCCTTTGACCAATCACATCTGCAGATGGTTGATGCTGCAGTGGAGTCTTGCTTAGATACAGGCCCATGCATAGCAAATTGCAGATTTACATTCATACCACTAGATCAACAACTCTTTGAGTGGCAATCAAGTGAAAAAAAAGATAAAAAAATGTTTTTCAAACCTTGGAACCAAGCTAGTTTTGCAGGTGAGCAAGCTCCCCTTGTGGGGGAACATCCCCACTCTCCCAAATGTGCCACTTCACACTGTCCCCTTACTGATCTGACATCCATGCTAGTATGTCCTGCCCTGTATAACTTCTGTGTTGGTAAACCCTTCCTATCACAATTTGTCCATCCTCTGTATGTTGTTGTCCAATCTTTGTTGTTCCATCTTTATGTGTGCAAAACCAACCCTGTTTGTGCTGTTTTGTGTTTGATTTTCTGCCCACTGTCCCTCTTTCCATAATTATTTTTCTCTTGCTTATCATACGCCTCTGCCATTCTCTCTACATACAAATAAAAGAGGTTCATTCCCTACAAAAATGTACTCTATCTTCTGACTCCCAAAACCCTTGGGTGTATTTTTTATACCATCCTATACACCACTTTCCTCTCCACTGTAGCAATGACAATAGTGACCATGTAATTTCAGCCACCTCTTAGACTATATTCCTGTACCGCACTTCACAAAATCACTGTGAATTGTAGAACTTACTGGTTTAAATCACCACATACTAGTATGAACAGTCTCTTTATCTGTAGATCAGCTAGACTTGTGTTATCATCAAAGTTTAGCTGGGATGCACCTTATTGATGTATAAGTAGAGTCTGCATACTCTTATTACAGAGCTCTCCTGTGTACCATGAGAAATGCACAGTTTGCCATTGCTTCTATCATTTTGGTTATCATATTGGAGCTGAATGCATCTGAGTGCTGTGAAATACTATGTCTAGGATATTTATGTATGTGAGAAGGAGGGTATTGGGTCAGTGTGTAGGTGGAGCTGGGCCATAATTTGAGAAATATTATGTAATTCACTGTAAGATGCTCTTGGGGTGAAGTTTTAGTTTCTTTCTACCAAGTTAACAAGATCTAGATTATTTTAATGAAAGAAAGAGCACACAACAGTATAGCTTGATTCTACAGCAGACTGTGAAGATGGAGATTTTACTTGCTTTAAACCATCAGACATTCAAATTTCAGACTATACTGCCATCTGTAGCTGTATTAGATGATAATATCTGGAAACAAAACAAAACAGTCCATTACTGTCCTTATGCTGACACACTGCTTAGACATTAACTTGCAGTCATGACACTTGTGACATCCATATCTGTACCTAAAATATACACTGACAGTACTGGGAATAATTTCTTTTCCCAACATTTATGCTGTCTTCGTATGAAGTGGGGTTTCTGAATTCTGAAACAAATAGTTTACTTGGGTCTATATCAGTTCACCGAAATGGCTGAAGTTCAAACACCATATGTTTTTTCCCAGGGAAAAAAAATCACTGTTCCAAGAAACACAAATACAACACAAACACACCAAAAAAACAGCAATCCACACACATACACTTAAAATCCTACATCTAACCCTACACTGAATTGTACATACACTACTATCTATCCACTTACCTTAACCCCCAAACCCTAAGGTCCATCACTATCACATACTCACTTAACCTGCACCCTACCTAACTCACCTATCCTCCCTAACCATCAAATTCTTTCCCGAAAAAATTTTTGGTGTTCTTCCTTCACGATAATCGATAATCAAACTTTAAAGTTCGAACATCTGGTGGTCATTCATCAGCCATTTTGACTGACTGATATAGACCCGCTTTATTTTAGTTACTCATGTGATGTGGGGTTAGTATGTTACTGGAGCAGCTGTTCAGCATAGGTAAAAGAAATAAATATATAAATATCATAATTGTTCAGATGAGAAGAGAATTTCATCTATTGTATTAGGTACAGCAGGTTGTAGAATGAAAGCGCTTAGTCGGTGGATGTGTTGTCATTAAATATCTCTTTCTTGGTTTTTTGCTGGTCCTGAAAATCTGTGTGCAGTTGTTGCTTTTCGTATTTCAGTTGGTTAAGAGAAATTGTGCTTAGTGCAAAGAGCTGCATCAGAAAATACTTTGTATGTCTATTTTTCTCAGTGAACATTCCCCGATCACTGTCCCATAGGACGGATGTTAAATTAGGAATGAAAAGGTACTTACTCACATTTAGGGATATATTTTATTCTGGTTTTGAACAAGAACAGAGACAGATTTTAGCTAGAAAGTCTTTCAGAGTGGTTTTGAAAGAAGGGAGGGGATGGTATAGACCTGATGGATACAGGTAAGAAGTTCCAAGCCTTAGCTACCTTGTATGAGTACAGACAATGCCCAACAGATTTGATAGGTTTGTGGGCAGACAGGAGTTTTTGGTCACTGGATCACAATGACCGACTGGAAACATAGTTGTGCAGATAGTTGTTAGTGCTGGACAAGCAGATGGATAATTTTATAAGTGGTAAGAAGCTGTGTAGATGTTAGTTGATGTTGCAGTCCTGACCAGTTTAGGCTTTTCAGCAATATACAGTGGCAGGTTCTGAAAGGGGTACATGCTTCAAATTTAGCAACTTTGTTATAGCATTGTTCAAGTTTTAATTTTTGTGAAGCCTGGAGGTTAACAAGGATGGGAGCACCATAAAGAAGAGAGGGGATGAGATAAGTAATAATAGCAAGTGTAGTTTTAGTTGCATCACTGAGAAGGTTTTTGGCTCTGTAAATCATCCCTAGTTTTTAATGAGTTTTTCTTATTGGATTTTGTATATGCAGGTCTAATGTAAGATTATCAACCAGTGTCACCCCTAATAGCTTGCTATGAGAATTGACTTCAATGGTTGCATTATCAAGATACATGACTTTAAATTTAGCATTTTCATGAGAGAGAGGTGTGGGGAAAAAAAGTAGTAGTTTGGTCTTTTTTGGGTTGAGTATGAGTTGTGAGTGACAACGCATTGTTTCAATGACTTTTAAAGATTCCTGAGTAATTTTTTGAGGTGTACCATGTTGTCAATTGTGCAAATGAGAGTGGAATCATCTGCGTAATGTAGAAGGGTGGCCTGTTGTGTGGATATATAGAGGATGCTGATGAAAATGCTAAAGAGGATAGGGCCAAGGATAGAACCTTGTGGTACACCGGTGGTGACTGGAAGGTAAGGAGAAGCATGGAGTACCATTTTGCTGACTGATAGGTATCCAATAGGCATTGGATAGGTAGCTTTTGAACCACAGAAGGATGGGTTGAGAGAAACCTAGTGATGACATTTGAAGTAGAAGTTTGCTGTGACAGACTGCGTCAAAGGCTTTAGAAAAGTCTAGAAATAGGGAGGAGACCAGTTTCTCATTATCTCTAGCTTTATTGACAGTATCTGTATAAGTTAGAAGGGCAGTGCTAGCACTATGGGAAGAATTCAAGCCGTGTTGTGTAAGGGATAGGAGTTCTTCCTGCAGGAGATAGTCTAGCAGTTATTCTTGAATACATTTTTCAAATATTTTGGCAAAGGGAGATACAATTGCAATAGGTCTAAAGTTATTAATGTCTGTTGAATTTCTTCCTTTCTACAAAGGGCTAATGTGTGACTTTTTCCAGAGAGAGGGAGCATGGGATTCTTGGATTGATCTATTTATAAGGATTGAGACAGGATAGGCAATGCTATTGGATGCTATTTTTAGGTATTTGCTTGGAAGGTCATCAGCTGAAGAAGAGCACGGTTTAAGTTTGTTAAAGAGTAGTTTTATATAGGATGTAAACACAGGTTTGAAGGTGAAAGTGGATGTGGTGATATGTGGCTGTTGGGCAGGGTTGGGATTAGATGTTAAGGAATCCTTGGTTAGAGATGTTCTATTATCTATAAAATATGAGATGAACTGTGTTGCAGTTTTGAGTGGTGAGTTATTGGGAGTGGAGTTTGGGTTGAATATTTGGCCAGGATGTAAGATTTCTTTAATGGAAATCCAAAAATGTTTAGGGTTGTGTTATACTGAAAGCTATTATAGCATAGTTTTTGTCTCCATTTATTTGCTTTTCAGTATGATTGCGAACCATTCTGAAGTTTTCAAGATATTGAGGTGTTTTATATTTTTCCCATTCTTTCCATGCTTTTTCTCTATCCTGCCAAGTTTCAGTTACAGCAAGAACATCAGGTTTATGGTGGGTAATCCAGCCATGTAGTTTCAGTTTTATTTCTTATACTTGTAACATTTATTGCCGTAAAAATGAGATCATTGGGGTTGAGAACTGGCTGTTGTTGGGTTACAGAAGTGTGTGGGAGAGAATTATCTCTGTGTTCATTGTGATAGGTGGGGCCAGGAGTAGCATGTATATCTCCTCCTAGAAGGATTTTAGTATATTGGGGAATTATGCATACTCTTTCTTAGAGAGGATTCTTGCACTTAATTTTGTTTTTGTTTGAGTTGAAGTGCAGCTAAACAGTCTATATTTGGAGTAAAGGTGAGGGGCAACATTAAATAGGTTTGGAGAGTGTAAAGAGGAAGTATGAATAAGTGGTTGGGACGGAGTTGGAGAGATATTGAGAGATATTATTGAGTCATGGTAGGGTGAAAGATGGCACAGTAGGAGGAGGAGAAGAAGAAGAAAGGATAAGCTGAAGAGTAGCATAATTAAGTACAGGAATCTGTATTGTATAGATGCCAGGTACTGCATAAAAGGGAGGTTAGTGGTGCAGACAGCTTTACCACAGTATAACACTGTTGTGGCTTATGCAGGTATGATTATGGGGGATTAGTAACCCAACAGAGAAGGGTGAATACTCCCTTCAGGTGGACAGCTATGTTCCTCATCCTTTGACCAATCACATCTGCAGATGGTTGATGTTGCAGTGGAGTCTTGCTTAGATACAGGCCCATGCATAGCAAATTGCAGATTTACATTCATACCACTAGATCAACAACTCTTTGAGTGGCAATCAAGTGATAAAAAAGATAAAAAAAATGTTTTTCAAACCTTGGAACCAAGCTAGTTTTGCAGGTGAGCAAGTTCCCCTTGTGGGGGAACACCCCCACTCTCCCAAATGTGCCACTTCACACTGTCCCCTTACTGATCTGACATCCATGCTAGTATGTCCTGCCCTGTATAACTTCTGTGTTGGTAAACCCTTCCTATCACAATTTGTCCATCCTCTGTATGTCGTTGTCCAATCTTTGTTGTTCCATCTTTATGTGTGCAAAACCAACCCTGTTTGTGCTGTTTTGTGTTTGATTTTCTGCCCACTGTCCCTCTTTCCATAATTATTTTTCTCTTGCTTATCATACCCCTCTGCCATTCTCTCTACATACAAATAAAAGGGGTTCATTCCCTACAAAAATGTACTCTATCTTCTGACTCCCAAAACCCTTGGGTGTATTCTTTATACCATCCTATACACCACTTTCCTCTCCACTGTAGCAATGACAATAGTGACCATGTAATTTCAGCCACCTCTTAGACTATATTCCTGTAGCGCACTTCACAAAATTACTGTGAATTGTAGAACTTACTGGTTTAAATCACCACATACTAGTATGAACAGTCTCTTTATCTGTAGATCAGCTAGACTTGTGTTATCATAGTTTAGTTGGGATGCACCTTATTGATGTATAAGTAGAGTCTGCAAACTCTTATTACAGAGCTCTCCTGTGTACCATGAGAAATGCACAGTTTGCCACATTTGCTTCGTTCTATCATTTTGGTTATCATATTGGAGCTGAATGCATCTGAGTGCTGTGAAATACTATGTCTAGGATATTTATGTATGTGAGAAGGAGGGTATTGGGTCAGTGTGTAGGTGGAGCTGGGCCATAATTTGAGAAATATTATGTAATTCACTGTAAGATGCTCTTGTGGTGAAGTTTTAGTTTCTTCCTACCAAGTTAACAAGATCTAGATTATTTTAATGAAAGAAAGAGCACACAACAGTATAGCTTGATTCTACAGCAGACTGTGAAGATGGAGATTTTACTTGCTTTAAACCATCAGACATTCAAATTTCAGACTATACTGCCATCTGTAGCTGTATTAGATGATAATATCTGGAAACAAAACAAAACAGTCCATTACTGTCCTTATGCTGACACACTGCTTAGACATTAACTTGCAGTCATGACACTTGTGACATCCATATCTGTACCTAAAATATACACTGACAGTATTGGGAATAATTTCTTTTCCCAACAATTATGCTGTCTTCGTATGAAGTGGGGTTTCTGAATTCTGAAACAAATAGTTTACTTGGGTCTATATCAGTTCACCGAAATGGCTGAAGTTCAAACACCATATGTGCGAACTTCTAACCACAAAGTGCAAAAACATCAAAGTTTTAGAACAGCGATTTTTTTCCCAGGGAAAAAAAATCACTGTTCCAAGAAACACACACACAACACAAACACACCAAAAAAACAGCAATCCACACACATACACTTAAAATCCTACATCTAACCCTACACTGAACTGTACATACACTACTATCTATCCACTTACCTTAACCCAAACCCTAACCCTAAGGTCCGTCACTATCACATACTCACTTAACCTGCACCCTAACCCTAACTCACCTATCCTCCCTAACCCTAAAGTCTGTCACTATCGCACACCCACCTCACCCATGCCCTAACCCTAACGTCCACACAATCGCACACTTACCTGAACCCGACCCGTAACTTCCCACCACAGTCCTGATAATCACGAAGCCACAGAAATGGCCCACCAAATTCTTTCCCTGGGAAAAAATTTGGTGTTCTGCAGCTTCGCGATAATCAGTGTTCAAACTTTAAAGTTCGAACATCTGGTGTTCGATCATCAGCCATTTTGACTGACTGATATAGACCCGTTTTATTTTAGTTACTTCAAATGAACTATGTTTAGTACATTTAATTAAAAGGTGGGAGTCATGTGATGTGGGGTTAGTATGTTACTGGGCAGCTGTTCAGCATATGGTAAATAGAAATAAATATATAAATATCATATTACTGAAGCAACCAAAGTAAGAACTATATATGTTTTAGGACCAGAAAGCACACTTTACATGATAAGAACATAATTAAAGAAAAAAAATATAAAAATTCTTAGAATGTGAACATTAAAGGAGGTGGGATATGATACGTTTTTGAATTGTTCAGATGAGAAGAGAATTCTATCTATTGTATTAGGTACAGCAGGTTGTAGAAGGGACATGGTAAAGGTGGATGATGAAGTGGTAGTGGGTGGCATAACAGACAATGGGCAGTCAATATTTATGGAATTTTTAGAAGGGAAGTGCAACAGAGGTAAAGTGAGGAAGAAAATGATTAGCAGATTGAAGAAATTTGTCATGTTGCTATTAAGGAATAAATGTGGAGAAATGGCAGCATACACTGACCACTTCTAACACAGTCATTAATTCATGCACAACAACTTGAAACTTAGCCTTATTTTCAAACTAAACTGGCCCCCTCAAAAATAAATACATAAATAAATTAATTAATAATAAAATAAAATAAAACAAATACAAATCTTGCTGGACTTTAAGTGTTGTAGTTATTTGGCTGCTCCATTCATTGCCTTCATTCTGACACATTGCTGTATAGTTAAGCTGGATGTTACAGCCCACCGATAATATCGTTTGTAAGGGTGGTTTATCAAATGAACTCAGTAAATACTGTCTCACAACCCTGTTTCATCTGATAAAATTTTAGAAATTTATGTACATTCTCAGTTTTATTATTATATAAATATACTTCATTACAGTCTGCTTCTCAGCATGGATTTTGCTCAGGTGAATTAAATGGCACAGCTCTCCTTAATATAGCTGTAATATGTACCATGACATTGTTGGTACCTGTCTGACTTGTTAACAACATTCTCTGCTTCCAGCTGCCAAGTTATTCTGTGCAGACACTCAGCTGTTATCTGTTAATACTACCCAATTGTTCAACATCTGTTGTAAAGGAAGAGCTCAGGATGTAATATGAGTAATCCCACCCTAAGCAAAACACTATTTTTTCTGTTACTGGCTCACTTCTATTTTTCATTTTTTTGAATGACATGGACACATTATGGTGATCAAAAATAATGCAATGTGCTGACTATTTGGATTCTCCTTTGTCTGCTGTAAACTCATTAATGAAGCATAGCATGCTTCAGTCCTGCTTGTTAAACTAAAGTCTGCACTTAAATGTCCTCAAAAAATGTGCCCTGGGTATTTTCCAGTTTCTCCTAGACCTACTGGGTATTTGCTATGTATCTAATACATTCAAGCTTTGGAATTAACAAAGCTTCTTACAGTACCTTGAACAATAACTTCAGGTGTGACTGCTGTATTAGGACTGTGAGGACCCACCACTGCCAACCAATATGTGATGTGGATATCCCACCTCTGGCCCAGTAATCAAGGAGCCTCAATCCTCACTACTGGCACCTGTGAGGGGATGTTCACTGGTAGGATAACAGGTACACACACAGTATTCCCAGATGCAGCTCCTGCATCAAGTGCAATTTCCCTTAAGAGCACACAGAGACCACACTCAATCTGGAGCTGGTTCCTCTCTCTTTCTCAAGGTCTCAAATAAGACTCCCCACTGGCACAGCTATAGAGTTGAGTCCTTAGTCATGGCTCCAAGCCAAGTCCTCCAATACTCTCTCTGTCCAATTAGTGCTTCGTGTCCCTGCCCAAGTATCTGACACACACACTCTTTGATATTTGATTTGCACACACAAACATACACACCTGGGAGAGGCTGGAACAGGCTTACTAGCTATTCCCCCTCTTGCCCAGACTATAAGGTAGTTACCACTGTCACTAGAACCCACTGACAGGTACTTTAAGGCCCTTAACAAAGGGTGTCCAATCTTGCTGTGTAATATTATTATTAATACAAATGGTAGTTTGACCAAGAGCAAGGCTGTTATGAGTGGCCCACACAGTGTCATCAAATAAATATGCAAGTACTCTCAAAACTTTTCCTTGACAATCTGGTGTCTCACTGGTTACATCCCTCAAGTCTTGTAATGTAGGGTCTGAGAGCTGTGCCTGTCTCAACTCTCTCTTGGTAACCCTTCCCAGCTCCCCTTCCACAGGAAGTCTGGTATCCTCTGACAGCGGGACCTCGCTGTCAGCCTGCGTACTACTACTCACCTCTGCCCTTGCAGTCCAAGGAAACATCCGTTCCCACCAGCAACTATGGCTCACCTTCAGTTCCATTGCTACAGGGTAGCTCTCTCCCTGAAGTACCCAACTAACCAGTCCTGGCTTCAAATGTGCAGTCTGTCTGGGCCACCCCCATGGCTACCAGACCTATATACCTGTTTCCAAGCCTGACTGTATGTAACTGCATGCACACAAGGTACTGCATTATTAAAATCATTCCCTATCAGGACATCTGCAGGGACATCCTCAAACACACGGACCTGCTTGCTTTCTTTTACACCCTCCCAGTCAAGGTGAACCCTAGCCAAAGGTATTTGGAATGGGGCCCCCTTCTAAAGCTCTGAATGGAGTAGACTGCCCAAGCAAGTAGTGCTCCTCTTTAACCATTGCAGGCTTCACAATGGTTAGGACAGAAGCTGTGTCTCTTAGCAGTGGCCTGTTTCCCATCAACTAAGATAGGATGTAACCTCTTGCGGTAGTTTGGTACCCTTGTTGTCTCCAGGCAATTTACAACTGGCATTCTGTTATTCCCACTTGCTGGCTCTCCCACCTTTTGTTCCCACCTTGCCTCTGTGGACATCTATATGCTACATGGCCCCACTGGTTACATTTAAAACATTTAACCCTTGATCCTGGCCATGTACCTGAACTAGTGGCTTCCCCTGTTACTGGCAAACTCTGTTGGGGTGGTTTAGGCTGTCCACCAGGGGTTACCTTATACCCATGTGCAGTACTGAATATCCCTGCCCTGTACAGTGATGCCCTGCTTGCCCCCTTTTCCCCAACTCATCTGTAGTGTTCTATTCTCTATCTGCCAACCAGATTCTAATGTACTCAGGCAAAGTGCTAAAGGCTTGTTCCCCTCGCCAAAAGATCTGCCAGCCCTTCAAAAGTGGTTACCTGACACCTACTCACTGACCTATGAAAATAAGTGCTTAACTTAGCAATATAACGGTGCACACTTTCATCTGCTTTGCATCTATGCTCACGAAACTTTTTTCTGTACGCTTCAGGTGTTAACTTAAAACACTCTAATAAACAGTTCTTTACTTGGCTATAGTCTGGATAATCAATTTCAGACAATTTAGAAACAGCAGTTACAGCTTTACCATGGAGTAAGGGGATCAGTAACCGTACCCAGAGCCCTTGGTCAACATTATACTGCTTACATATTTTTTCAAACATATGAATAAAGCTATCAGAATTATCACCCTCTGTAAATTTTGGAAGAAATTTACTGACTTTTATTGCTTCTGGGATTCAGTTACTCCCTTCCCCATTACCTCCATGACCCTGATGAAGAGTCAGCATTTCCTTTTCATGTTGCCTCTGCCTCTCATTTTCTTTTGGTTTTTAGACATCTCAGTCTCTCTGCTGATTTTAATTTCATCTGTTTCTCCTTTCCTTCAGCCTCTAAGCATTGTGGTTTCTCTGCTCATTCTAGTTAAAAACGTTTGGCCTTCAGTTCAAGTCTCTTTATCTCTAGACAGATTTTTAAGTCCTTTGATGAAAAATTTAACTGTCCATTTTCTGACAGTTGTACATCCCCAAGGCCAATCTGGCTGTCTTTCTGGTTGCTGGTCTGTGATACAGGTGTGGCTAAGGCTGCAATCATTTCCACTTAAGACAGGTTGGTACAGACTAGTCCTTTGGCTTGGCACATCTCAGTCAAATGGCTCCTTGTAAGCTTGCCGTAATCCTCTGCTGACATCCTTGCCTGCTCTACTTGATTAACTAAGCTAATAAAAAGTAAATAAGACTATTCTGATATGAAAGTCTGAATGTCTACTATGTGGCTGCTTGAGAGTACAGATGCCTTCTTTAGTAACCACTGTTTACAGACTACAGGAGTTCTATATCCACACAACTGCCACCAATATGTGATAAGGTGATCCCACCACTGCCAGCTAATATGTGATGTGGATATCCCACCACTGCCCACCAATGAGTGATGACCCTCCACTGCCAGTCAATATGTGATGTGGATATCCCACCTCTGGGCCAGTAATCAAGGAGCCTCAATCCTCACCACTGGCACCTGTGGAGGGATATTCATTAGGGGAATTACACGAACACACAGCAATTCCAGATGCAGTTCTCTGCATCAAGTGCAATTTTCCTTAAGAGCACACAGAGACCACAGTCAGTCTGGGGCTGTTTTTTCTCTCTTTCTCCAGGTCCTCAATAAGACTCCCTACTGGCACAGCTATAGAGTTGAGACCTTTACCAGGGTTCGAAGCCAAGTCCTCCAACACTCTCTTTGTTCAATTAGTGCTTTGTGTCCCCACCCAAGTAGCTGACACACACACCCTCTTTGAGATTTGATTGTGACACACACACACACACACACACACACACACACACACACACACACACACACACATACACGCACACATGCACATACACACACGCACACATGCACACACACACACACACACACACACACACACACACACACACACACACACACACACACACACACACACACACACACACACACACACACACACACACCTGGGAGAGGCTGGCACAGGTTTATTAGCTATGCCCCCTCTTGCACAGACTATAAGGTTACCACTGCTACCAGAACCCATTGACAGCTACTTTAAGGCCCTTAACAAAGGGTACCTAATCTTGCTGTGTAATATTAATACAAATGGTAGTTTGACCAAGAGCAATGTTGTTAGGAGTGGCCCACACAGTGTCACCAAATAAAATATGCAAGTAATCTCAAAACTTAAATATCTCTACAAAGATCAACCACAATGAAAGGTTTAATATATTTAATAATAAATAATAAAACAGCAAGAAAATACTAAGTATATATTCACAGTGAATTCACAGTTCAAAATCATGGGAAATATTTAAAACAATATTGAAGGACAGTCTCAAACAGATAAAGAAAAGTAACATCTAAAGTAAGCTTCACTATATTCCTGACTGATCTAAGACAATTATACTATTCCCTAGTAATGTGCTAATAGAGCAAGGCAGATGATGTGATGAATTCTTCTTCTTCTTGTTCTTGTCAGGTACAAGGCAGAATGCAGAATGCTGTGTCTCACTCAGAGACTTCTCAAATAATGTCTAAAATATTACTGCTTGGATAGCTTGCAGAATGACATAATTTCTGTTCATCTGACTTCTAGTTCCCAGTCAAAACCCCCATTACTGGAAGCTGTCAGGACTTAGTACCTCTGTAAAAATACACATACAAGGGCTTTTGCTCAGATCTTTGGCAGGTGCTGGAAGTCATAGAACAATTGCATTCTCCATGCTTTCAGAGAAATGATCAGTTCACCCCAAAGACAATACAGAAAGCTTCTTAGTACAGGCTTTGTGTCTCTAGCTGCCTTGAAACTTGTGAAATAGCATCTTTATGACCTAGTCTATAAAGTGATTTAATTTCAGATGTTTTTCTAAAGTTTGCTGGACTGAGGTTAACCTCCTGTATTTCAGTTTCCACTGTTAAAACAGATACATTTAAACAGTTACAATAGTGCATGCACAATTCTGTTCTATGCAGTAGGCACACTGTGGTTACATTTCAAAAACAGCACTTTACAAATACCTTTTCAACACACACATCTGTGCAAACCAGATTGATATACACATGACATGCAGTTCTAAAACATTTGCAATACAAGCATGTTGTATAAATCATTTAAATATTCACCAATGACATATAATTATTTACAAAATTCCAGCTAGCCATGGTGACAGTAACTCCTTTTGTCACAAGGACAGAGAAATAAAATCTAATGGGAGACGTGGCACACTGTAGAGGATAAAGTATTTTATCTGCTGTATAATATCAGCTGCAGCCCACAATTTCCTGTTGCATAATCTACTGTATACTTCTGTTGAACAACTACCTTTTTTTGAAAACTTTTATTAAATTATCATCCAAGACATAGGCAAACATACAATAATAAAAAGAAAACAAACCATATTAACAGTTTTTCCATTCATATGCTTTATACATCACGTGTTTATTTAGAATTATCATCAGCCAACATTACAGTACATATATTGTTCAATTCCTACCTTCCCTTAAATCTTACTCCTCCTCCTGAACATTATTCTGCATGTATTTTTCCCAAAATTTCCATTTATTTCTATGGAATTTACTTCTTCTTTTTGTTAAAGATTCCTCTTCTAGTTCATTTATCTCTTTTATAATGTTCAATAGTTCATATGCAGCTGTTTTAGACGTTGATTTGCATTTTCTAGTAATTTTTTGGTGAACCAACAGAATTAACCTTAACAAGGTCTTACTATATCTAGGCAATTCAGATACTGCATTCCAGATCAAAATAATAATTTCCTTAGTTACAGCCATTTGCTCACCCAATATTTCTGATGGACTACTCTATAGGGAATTTTTTAAATCTGACAGCTCATTACAGTACCAAAACATATGTTCCCAGTTACTTCTTTCTTCCCCATCATACTTCCTACATTTGCTGCCTACCTGAGTAAAAATTCTTTGAAGTCTGCTTTGAGTATAAATATTCTACTACAGCATGTATTTCAGTTAGGATTCCCCTGTCACTTTTTCTGTGCCTATGCTCTAATATCAATCCCTGATAGGGAAGGCAGTCTCTAGCCTTCAATCCACATGTCTTCTTTGCCTCATTCATTTCTATTACCTTTCCCTCTATAGTCATTAACTCCTAACACCCTGGTTCCTTTGTCACTTTTCTCCAGTAAATTCTAGCTTAGTCTTACCTGTTTTCTGTATCCCTACTTTCAGTCATCCCTATATGCAAAATCTAATTTCAGCATTCTCATGTTGGCTTAGTTCTTAGAATACACTTCATTAGTATAAAATATATGTTTTCATTTCTCCAAGTCTTTTGGGCTTCTAATACCATGATGGGAATGGACCCCATTGCTAAGTCAAAGTACGAATAAAGGTCATGAAATTAGTATTGTTTCAATATTTTATGTCAGCCAGGAGTGGCCTTCGCAGAACCTGTAATGTGCCCAGTAATGACTCCTTCTGCAATTCATACTGGGTTACATGGATTGGCAACATATCTAAATATTACTGTAGATTCTTTTTTATAAGACCCATTACTCCTACTACTGTTGGAATTGTCTTGGTATATTTCTTTCACATTGCTCTTGTTTCTGCCTGCAAATCCTGATATTTTATGACTTTGTATATTTCTGTATGCAACACACTGTAGTCACTGGGTGTAGCAATTTCAATGATCAATGCTACTTTTATCTTCTTTTCTTGGACCACTATATCTGGTTTTCTAGCATTTATCTTTTGAACTGTTGGTAATGGGTGATCCCATGTGATATAAACTTCATCATTTTCTATGATGGTTTGTAACTCATTTCCAGTGTTTTTCAGCCACTTCAATATCATAATATTTGCACAATCCCCAGTGCAACAATCTTGCCACATTATTATGCCTTTCAGTATAAAGTCCTTCTGCCAATAGCATATCACAACCAGCAACGAGGTGTGCAACAGTTTCCAATCCAGTTTTACAAAACCTACATTTGTCTGTTTCTTCCACATGTCCAATGGACTTTGTAAACCAATGTGGATGCAGCCCACCATCTTGGGCTGCCAATATTAACCTTTCATATCTTGGTTTGAATCCGCCTCTTATTAACCATTTCTGCATTCGTTTCTCATCAACATGAATTCCTTCCAGAAGTTTTCGATACTTGCTACTATATTTATGTATTTTCCACATTTCTTGCCTTCTCATCTGGTCCTTCACCTTATATTCTTTCTTTTGTTTTTGGCACATTCAGTTGCTACCTAATGTTTATCTACTTCTAGTTTGATTTCCATTCCTGCTTGATGCCAATATACTAATGATTGATTAAGCAGAGATTTAGTCTCCTCATGTTTCAAAACTTTCACTATGTTTGGGTCTGGTGAGGTGAGTAGATATGTGTGGAGTCCCACAATTGCAGATCTATACATGTAATCAATTTCAAGGAGGCCCATGCCTCCTTCAGAATGGGGAATATATAATCTTGGTATACACTTCTTTTTCTTTCGGCTTTTCCTAGTTTGGGGTCGCCATGGCAAATCACCTGTTCGCTCATGATTGGTAGTGGAGTTTTACGGTGTTGAGTTGCCAGCCTGGTGCCCAACCTTCCATGGAAGGAACACACATGCACACACTCACACCTAGGGCCAATTTATAGTATCCAATCCACCTACAGCATGTCTTTGGGCTGCGGGAGGAAACCAGAGCACCTGGAGGAAACCCACGCGACCACAGGGAGGACATGCAGACTCCACACAGAAGGCACCCCAACTGAAGATTGAACCGGAGAACCTCTTGCTGTGAGGTGGCAATGCTAACTGCTGCACCACTGTGGCCACCCAATCTTGGTATACACTGATATTTATAAATCATTTGGTGAGCATGAAGCATCTTTCTTGTTTTCCTATCTAATCTATCCAACATGTTTTGGGGCCAGTCCATCACTCCAAAACTATAAGTTAGGACAGGAAGAACAAATTGGTTTATAGCTTGAATTTTGTTCCTAGATGTCAACGCTGTGTTCAGGATTAATTTAAGTCTTCTAAAGTATTCCTAAGTTTTATTCACATTTGTTCATGTTTTATTGTCGAGCCTTCATCAATTCCCAAATATTTATATGCTCCCTCTTTCTCATGTTCTTTTATATCACATTCTTGTCCCATACTGATATTTTCATGGTGTTGCAGTTTTCCTGCTTTAAAGGTTGCTTTTGCACATTTATCAAAACTAAATGACATTCTTATATCAACTGAAAAAGTTTTGACAATCTACAGCTATGCTTTCAGTTCCTCATCTGATGAGCTGTACAGTTTTAAATCATCGGCAAAGAGAAGGTGAGAAGTCTTTACACTTTGTTGTTTTCTAGGAGCCAAATTATAGCCATGGCCTAAGCTGTTGAGGAAACAGCTTAATGGGTTAAGGGCAAGGCAGAATAACATCGGTGACAGAGAGTCACCCTGGAATATCCCCTTTGAATTTTTATCCGTGGGATAATAATTTGTCCTTTATCATGGCTTAATTGCAAAGTGGTCTGCCACTGTTTCGTGGTTAGTGTAATGTAGTCAATCAGTGTAGGGTGTAGGGTGTATCTTATACATTTTTAAGCACTCTTTTATCCATGAATGAGGGATACTATCAAATGCTTCTATATGGTTGTTGTCATTCTCCTTAAGGATCAGCATCCAAAATCTTTCTGTCTCCCTATTTCTTGAACTTTTCCCCTACTTCATCATTATCCCTTTCTACTTCTGCCTGTGTGTGTGTGTGTGTGTGTGTGTGTGTGTATATATATATATATATATATATATATGTGTGTGTGTGTGTGTGTGTGTGTGTGTGTGTGTGTGTGTGTGTGTGTGTGTGTGTGTGTGTGTGTGTGTGTGTGTGTGTGTGTATCTTACTATCCATATTCATAGACAAGAGTTTCAAGTTTTTCAGGTTTTGTATTATCTTTTGTTCAGTCTCTTCCCACATATCCTTAGTTGAAATAACAGAAGTCTTTTAATCCATACACCTAAATATTTTACCTTATCACATCCCAGATATATGGGTATTGCTGAACCAGTTTGTGTATGGGTGCATAATTAACAGCTATAGCCTTTGTTTTATCTTTGTTAATTTTATATACAGAAATGACTTGAAATTGTCTCAAAATGTCCCACAACATTGATATGTCTTTTTCTGGATTTATCTAGTACGAAACAGTATCATCTGCAAATAAAGCCAACTTTTTTTTATTACCATATCAGTTATATGCTTGAATTTCTGAGTCCCTTAGTTTCTTTACCAGTGACTCTAAATATATAGTAAATAGCAAAGTGGAAAGAGGACACCCCCTGCCTAGTTCATCTGTTCAGAAACAACTTATCAGAGAGGAACCCTCTCTCTTTAATTCTTGCATCCAACCCTTCATATATCCTCTTAATTAACCTTAATATTATATCAGAGAATGTAAATGCATCCATTGCCCCACTCAAAAAATCCTAGCTTATTCTGTCAAATGCTTTCTCTTCATCAAGGTCCAACAACAACAGCAGTGTCTTCTTGCATTCTACTTCTGTCTGGATCATCTTTGTTCTATTAATGTTGTTAAATGTGTCTTAGCACCTTTAGGTAATATAGCCATCACAGCTTTCTTCCAACATGTGGGTGTTGCTTTCCATTTAAAATACTGTTAAACAAAATCTCTCAGATTATTGTCTCTTTCCTCCATAAAATGTCTAATCTTCCACAGAAATGCCATATTTTCCTGGAGACTTTCTTGAAGATTGATTATACGTCACTGTTTTTATTTCAACTTGTACTGTCTTAACTGCTAGTTTTGAGCCTCATCTATCTCCAACCTTGGTAAAATTAAATCTTCCATAAATATTTTCATTTGTGTTCTTTCTTGAGTTCCACATTTCTCTGCTTTATAAAGTTTTTCATAAAGTTTCTGGTGTACCTCTAATACCTCTACAGGATCTTTTTTTTTAATTTTCTTGTTATATGCTCTCTAACTTTCATGACAACACTTTCTATTTTCTAAAAAATCAAAGCAAACGCTCAACAAATGGATTCCTCTCCAAAAATATTTATTGCAGATAATCCAAATCACACAGAAAGCAAAAAAAACTCCACCAAGTGAGGATTAAGCTAGCATAAGCTCTTTCGTCCCAAAAAGCACACATTAACAAGGAACTTCATCAGATGGCAGCAAAAAGACACCATATCCTTTAAATACATTTGTTGTGTGACATCACTTCCCCCCAGAAAGACAGATAAAGAAAATAACCACAATTCATGCATTTTAAAAGTCACAATTATGAATAATCAAACCATAAAAAAAATATGTGTATATATGTATACATCCTATAAAGCAACATTTTTTTTTAAATTATATGTTAAAAATGTATAATATAAAGTAAAATAAAAATGGAGACTTTCACATCCACTTATGGTGGCTTAATCCTCACTTGGTATAGTTTTTGCTTGCTTTCCGTGTGATTTGGATATATCTGCGATAAATATTTTTGGAGAGGAATCCGTTTGCTGAGTGTTTTCTTGGATTTTATGGTTTTTGGACTTTTTTGCTTTACTTTCTACTTTCTGTAGCCTAAGTTGTTGTGCTAAAAGTTTTTTTGCAATCTGGAGCTGTTATAAACAATGTTTGATAAGAGCAATCTTTCTAAAACTTATAAATATTACCCAAATACTACCTTATTTTCTCTTTAACACTCTGCAGTTGCACCTCTTCTTTTTCTATAAGATTCCCCTTATTCTGTAATACTTTTACCTTTGTCTGTTCCTCTAAATAATTCCTATTACTTTTTAACCATAGCACTTTCTCTTGTATTTCTACCCTATTTAATGCATTTTTAATTTTATCAAACTCGCTAGCTATCACTTCTAAAGAAATTTCTATCTTCCTAATAACTCTCAGATAACTTCCAGTATCCTTTCCTTAAATTCCTTTCTTTCTAGCATGTAAATGGGAAAGCACCAGTGTCTCATTTTTACATCATTGCCCTGCATTTTTCTTAGTTTGTATCAGTGCATGATTTGAAATAGTTATTGGATGTGTTTTGAAGCTTACAATTAAATGTTCATGTTCCTGTGAATTATAATTTCTATCTAGTCTATCCAGTAATTGTACCATGGGGAATAAAATTTAAATACTGTTCAAATTTATACTACTGAATTCATGTCATCTATACCAAATATCTTCAGAAATTTCTTCAGAAATCCACCGTATTTTGTTACATTTTCTCTTCTAGGCCCCTCTCATAAATCCTCACTATTGAAAATTAAGTTCCATTCCCCCCCTATAAGTAATATTCCCTGCTGAAAGCTGATGATTTCTCCCAAGATTTTCTTAAGCTCAATAGCAGTTTTTAGTGGAATATGAATACATGTCAACTGTAGCCTCCTCCATTGTGAATAGCCCCCCTCACAATCACAAATCTACCATTTCTGGCTTTTTCCTCTTCTATTACTATCTGAACTCCTCTAGCTATCAGTATTATTATCTCTCTTTTCATTTTTGTTTGGTATTCTCTTGAATATCCATCCTGAAATGTTTTCTTAGTCAAATTCAAATGCTCATTTACTTCCAAATGTGTCTCCTGCAGCATTGCCATTTGCACTCTGCATTTCTTAAAATAATTCGATACTCTTTCCTTTTTGTTTATACCTGTAAGACTATTTACTTTCAAAGATAATGTGGATATCATAGCCATTAAGATAAAAAACTCATTGTTCCCACGCATTACACATGAATGTTTTTTTTGTTGAGTGTGTATTTCCAGCTTTTGTTATATATGCACACACTAATGTATGCCAGGCTGATCTTTTATACAGTCACTTATTCTCACCTTCATTTGAACCAATGTCACATTTTCAAGACTTTTTGTTTTAATGAAAACCCACAAAATAAAAAAAAAATAAAGACATTTTCAGAACCCCCATCCCACATTAACTTAGAATAAATCCACAAAACTATGTACATCTTCAAAAAATGATGTTCTAGATAGGAACAATTGCCCCAAATTGGGAACTGTACCCACAGGCATTACCTAACCTAAAATTCATGTTATCCATGCTAAAGTGCATGTAACATCCCATGTTCCCACTTACACTGATTGATGTCTGTTCTTTTTTATTTCTATTTTCCTCCTAGATGTGAAAAACAACTTGTATGCTTTCGGAAAACATTACAATTTAGCCCCAAGAAAAATGTGGACTGGCTATCTTTAAATAAAACTAAATTGAGACTGTTTTAAATACATTAAAGTACTGTATAAAGGCTGCTAGGGTGGTTACTATCACTTTTTCACTTCCCATACTTTCAAACTTTATTTTTCTTTGAACTGGTTGTCATTGTACTTTTCGATTCTTAAATTCCTCAGCAAAGAGTACTCAGAACTCTAAACATTGATCACTTGCACTTGCAGACAGCTTATCTTGCCTCTGTGTAAATCAGTCAGTAATGAGAGAAAAAATACAGTTAACAACTATGTGAAGGAATCTTTGCCTGTTTCAATGAGAACAGAATGTATAACTGCCTACAGCTGAAGACTACTTGACTCTCTCTCTTAGAATATTTGCTAATGTAAAAAACATTTTTCAAGCCTACTTGCTTACAAAAACACTTCTCTATAGCTTAAGCCAATGTGAAAATAAGAAACAATATCTTAATACTACATATAATATAATCAGTGTATTTTTACACCCCATTCCCCCAGCAGCCCAAGATCATAGCAAATTAACTTATATGTGCGTTTGTTCAGCCTTTCTTCTTTTTTATGCTATATAAGCATATACTTCTTGCAATTCAACATGTACTCACTTACTTTATTATCTTTAACACATATACCAGTCATTGAAGACTTCCCCCACATTTAAAATATCCTGGTCATACACTATACAAATCTGCTTTATTATATAACATGCATTGTATATCATGAACTGCTTTATACAAAAAAACAATAAGAACAAAAAATTTTACTCACAGTTACTCTTTTTGCCCTACAGTTGACAATATGCTTCACAGTCGAACCACAAGTTTTACAAAGTCAACAAAGTCCCAATCTTCCTCAGCCATATTTTCTTGCAAAGCCATGTTTTGCAAGTGTGATTGAAGTTTTATAGTCTCCCATCTATTCACTAATGCCATTGTTGATGGTGTTCTTTCTGTTCATCTCCATTTCCTAACATCAGACTCTGGTTCAAGTCCAAGATACTCCTGATTCTAATAATCATCTTCCACAAACAATCTACTGCCTCTGATATCCAATACTTTCCCTTCTACCACAGTTTGCCAGGATCAACTTTTTCTGCTGGTATAATTACATCTTTACTAATACAGGTCTTAGCTGCTTTCTCATGACCAGATTTGGAGCATACACTGTGCCTTTCAGTTAGCAAATACTCCTGTGGAATACCAGTTCAGTTGTTTATTAGTGCTTTCATAAAATTAATATTGTCTATTCCTTCCAGCTTCTCAGGCACAGCAGAAAATCTCTGGCTTTTTCACTCTGTATGTTGTATCTTCTAAACTCTACCATTTTTGAAACAGCTGCTCTTGAAAAGCCTCATACTCAACTAGCCTTTTTATTTATTTCATCCTCTAATTTTCATGGTTTATTTCAGTTCATGTGAATAGTTAGTTAAAGCTTTTTCTATTTTTCCAACCTTTTGTTATTTGAGTTGATACATTCCTTCAATATTGTATTTATTTTAATCACCACTGAGTACACTGATTTTTTTCCTTCTAAATTACTGGAAGACATCTCTCAAACAAAAGCTGAAGACTGAACTGCTTTTTACTGAATGATTGCAGGATTCTTTCCAAACCATGTTTTCTCACCTTTTTTCTGGCTGATTTCCTATCAGGTTCTCTAAATTTCTTCTTTGCTTACATTCAGGTAGTATACTTACTAGCCAGTAACTGAATTTTGCCCCAGATGACAACATCACTGACTCCTATTTCTAAGTTGCTGTTTTTACACTGGGAGAGCTGAAATTAAGCTGTTATCAGCAAGCGACCATCTTGGAAGTTTTGTTTCATATGTTACGTTAACAAAACTACCAAATTTCTTTACTTTTTAGTATTGTCACTATATTCATTTCTGTATACGCAGTTCTGTGTCTCTAGAAATTATTTTTTATTTGTGACATTCTGTTAGCAAATCTCATGCTTTTTTATTTGGGTTTCCACTACAAATGGGATCTATCTAGTGGCACATCAAAGTCAGTCAAAAAATAAACAAATACATGAAACGTTTTCAAAAGTTTTTTTTTCATTTATTTTCTTCTAGGTGCCCCAATAGAAGGTGATATTCCATTACAATGAAACTTATACAATTGCCAGTGTAACCTTCCATGGTATAGTATTGTCTACTTATATCATGGATACAAAGGCTATATTAATAAACTGTGGTGTGACACTCTTATGACATGATTTATTTTATTTTTATTTTGGTATGTTGCCTAGCTAATGATCTGATGGTATTTTCATGGATTGTAAGCTATGTAAAAGTGTAAAAGTGTAAAAGTACTGAAAGTTGTGAAAGATGAGTACATACCAAAAATACATCTATTAAAATCAATAAGTATGCAAACAAGTAAACTCTGCGTGCATTTTATACAGTTGGGTATAAGGCATATTGACAATGCAGAATTTTCAGTCATCATATAGAAAGACCAATTGCAGTGTCATGAGCACAGTTAAACATCAATCAGTGGATACATGATAAGCAATAAAAGCAGACACATCTGTTTGAAGCATGTAGGTAACATCAAGTCTTTTTACACTTGCCATTAGAGTATACCTAGCTATAGACAGTAGAACTTGAATGGAAATAATGCAGCACCAACAGAAACATTAGTAAAGAAAATAGGCACAAGCTGTAGTACCTGGTGCAAGGAGATGATCATTCTAGTATGTCATTTCCCAGACTTTCCTCTTAAGGCAGTTTAAGATTTCATTTTCAGTTTATTTATATTGTATTATTAATTGTCATGACTGCAGTGCATTGCAATATTAAAAACTGCACTCTGCAAACTATATCAAATATAGGTGTTGATAAAGATAGTTAAAGATATAGATAGCTATAGCTATGGGTTCAGTAAATTTGGTCTTGGCATGCATTTATTGTGTGCTGAGATTTTTGACATATTTACTCTGGTGGTTAAAGTGGTTTAATTACATTACAGTCGAACTGCTGTTGTTGTGTCTTTCGGCTTTTCCCAGTTAGGATTCCCCACAGCAGAACTCCGGTCCGCTAATGATTGGCAGTAGATTTTTACGTGCCAAGTCGCCAGCTCTGACTCACAACCTTCAACGAAGGTACGCCCATTCACGCATGTCTCCACACAGAAGACCTCTAGCTGAGAATCGAACAGGATAACATCTTGCTGTGAGGCGACAACGGTACCACAGCACCACCAGACTGTAATATAATTTCAGGAGTTATTCTCTTTCTCTGTTATTGTGTGTGAACATTAAGTTAGTGTATTTAATTTCCAGGAGTCTGGGGGTGGAGC
>NC_056731.1:1492244062-1492284062 GCF_019279795.1 Protopterus annectens | reverse complement strand
GGATCTTTAGTCTTTTCTCTGATCTCCATGGTTGGGATGTGCATTTCAACTCTGAACACAATAAAATACCTGTGATACTTCTGTGACGCCCCTGCACTGGCTCAGTAATCAAGGAGCCTCAATCCTCACCACTCGCAACAGTGAGGGATGTACACAATGGGACGATGACAAGTACACACACAGTAAAATGCAATTTCCCTTAAGAGCACACAAAGATCACAGTAAGTCTGGGGCTGGTTTCTCCCTCTTTCTTCAGCTCTCCAATTAGACTCCCCACTAGTGGCGGCTCGTGGCATCAGACTGCATGACTGCAGCTCCCCATAGCTGTGTGAAGAAAAGAAAAGAGCATGTGTTGTAAAATAAAATATTTATAAATTAAACTGGCTGACTTGTGCTGTAAAAAGGAGTCCAACTGACGTTGCTCTGCAAGTTCCGGGTTTTTTTTTTTTTTTTCATTTCTCTGTAAAGCTGGACTGTCTCAGACTGCTGTAAAGGCAGTCCAGATTATGGAGAGTACTGCATCAGTGTGTGATTCCCAGAAGTCTGTACAGTAACTGCACAGTAAAGTGGAAGGGGGCAGACTGCCACGTCCGCAGTCACATACATGACGTTGACAGCCTGGATGGCTACTGATTGGTTCTTGCTCTCTTCTCGAAAATGAGAGCGAGAAACAATCAGTACAGTTACAGTACTACTAGCACCGTTGGTTTGTTGTTGGTGTTACGAGGATTCACAAGTTAATCGTTGCTGAAAAACAACTTTTTTGGTTTGCCTAGTTGCCTTGCGTGTGTGAGATAGTCAGATTATTAGAGGGAGACAGACGGACACTCACTTAACTCATTTTTTTACTTTAAAATTGAGGTAGGTGACCGTGTTGGTTCTTATTTAAGTTTCGTTAGTTACTGCAGCATGTCTGAAGGTTGTTTACCTCTCTACTAGGAAAGTAAGGAAACACGTCCATACAAAGCAGTTGTAAACACTTGTTTTGTTTCCAGTGTGCTTTCTGTATGTGCCTAGACACCTGCTGGCAACCAGTGATGTTAAGAACACACACACACATTCATACATAGTCACTTCTCTTCAGAAAATGCATTCTATTGCAAAGCCTGTTCTTCTAGCAGCTTAAGTGCAATATTTAAAATTCGTATCTAATGTGGGGTGTTTGCCTTCATTATTTGTTGGATTTGTCCCTGATTCTTGTGGCAAAAGGCTGATAACTAGTAAGTAGCAATTATGCTTTACATATAATAGGAACATTAGTACAACCTTTACATTTTGATAGCTGTTGTGAAGCTGAAAGTAAACCCTGCTCTTTTCAAAAACACTAACCTACAGCACTGCGTACGTGGAGGAGATTTCTGGATATGTGAAGATGGCATAATTTAATTAGTTTAGGAATGTCTCCTACATTTGCTTTTTTATATGTTTAATTCACATTCTACTTGTATGTGTGTAGCATATATTTTACTTGCACTTTCTACATGCTGCAAAAAAAAAATAAATGTGGCTTATATTTAAACAGTTGGAAGTTTCAACAGTGTGTAGCTAATTTTTTGTGGCTTATATAATGGACCCTAATTTTAACCTCCCTGAGACAGCAAATTATCCATTATATCCCCAGGCCCCAGGAGCATGAATTTCAACATAAGCACATTTTAAGTGCTATGATTTTGGACCTTCTGCTAAGGTTTTTGATGGTCTCCTGTTATGATTTTGTCAGCTGCTCAAGTCAACAGTACTAATATTAAAAAAGTGTCCCTTCTTTGACAGGTTTCCAGCTATATTGTGTGGCTATTTTGTATGTCTGCATCACATTTTTGGTCTGTTTTTCATAAAATTCTGGTTTTCTGGCAAATTTGTGGCAAATCATTAAAGACTGAAGTTAGGAAATAATGACAGACATTTGAGCTTCAGATTTCATATCCTTCAGAAAATGCATACTAATGCAAGACCTACTATTATATTATCTTTCTAAGTTTATAAGAGCAATATTTAAAAATCGTCCTTATTTTTGGGCCTTTGTCCCACTTCTATGTATGGCTTTGTCCAGATTTCTTGCTCTGAGGTTGAGAGGTATGACAAATGTGTCAGGGCCATCACAGCCAGCCAGAGACATTTCAGATTATGATATACTTGTTGCACCCCACTCCTCCATGTAGTGACTCTGGATGTGTCCAAGCAAGGCAAGGAGCAGTTATGCAGTGTAAATGTGCAGAGTATCCCCCCATCCAAGGTAGACACAAGTAGTACAGTGGCTTTTCATCTGTCTTTGATTTTGCAGAATGATCTGGTTTTCTGTCATATTTTTATACTATTGATTTATGATTCTTATTATTCAGAAAGTGCCTGTTGCTCTGTGTTTAAGTAGCAATGCTTTAATGACCATCAGGTAAGCTTGCCTGAGTTTGTAAGATGCAAGTAAGCTTTAATAACCAACATTTGAAAGCCTTTTTGTTGTTGCCGTATAAGCCTTGGATATTGAAATGCATATGACAGTATTTGTAATAAAATACAGGATTACATTATTTTAAGAAGCTCATTACATTTGTTGGAGACTTGCAGTTATCTATGCAGGCTTTGCACGTAAACTAAACAGAATGCCAATCTATCATGCGTGGTCCATAACCTGTGCAGTAATCCTTTAAGCAATTTATCATAAGCTTGTTTCTTGTTTGCTGTTCATTTTTTACTTTGATCATGTTTTCCCCATGAAACAAGTAGGTAGTTGTAAGGCAGCAGGTCTTTTTTGGATAAGAAACATTTTTACAAGTGGGGGTGTCACAGGGATTGCTACTTTCAGTATGTTACTTGGTGCTTTTATAAAGCCGAACATAAATTATAATTAGAATTGCAGTGCAAGGAGAAATGGTTTGAGTTGAGTGCTGCTTGTTTTTCTTATACTTGATTTTGACTGGCATTCCAGTAATGTATTTAAAAAGTAATTTATTTTTTCATGCCTCACAACCTTTTTGTTTCCATCTAGATATTAAATAAGCTGTCATGCAGCCAATGCAATGAAATATTTTTTTCTTATACACTTCTTTTTGTCTTGATTGGATTCTCATAATGACGGTTTGGCACCCAGGCCAGCATATTTAATTAAAGTTACATTTATTTGTGGTTTTGAGCATAGCCCCGCCTCTTTCTAGTTAGCCACACTCCTTTCCATTGGCCCCACCCATTCAGCTGTCTCCTGCAGCCCCCCCTTTTGATTTGAAGTCACCAGCCACCACTGCTCCCCACTGGCACAGCTATAGGCTTAAGATCTCAGCTAAGGCATCAATCCAAGACCTCCAGCACCCTCTCTGTTCAACCAGTGTTTTGTGTCCCTGCCCAAGTAGCTAACACACACACACACTTTGAGATTTGATTTATATACAAACACACAAACACTTCTGGGTAAGACTGGTACAAGTTTACTAGCTATGCTCCCTTCTGCCCAGACTATAAGGTAGTTATCACTGCCACCAACCCCTACTTATCAGCTACTATAAGGCCATTATGAAGAGTGCCCAATCCTACTGTGTAATGTTACTATTATCCAAATGGTAGTTGTGACCAAGACTTGCAAGGCTATTTAGGAGTGGCCTGTGCAGTATCACCAAATACATATGCAAGTATGCTAAGAGCTTAAATATGTCTCACAAATATCAGCTGCAAAGATAGGTTTAAATATATTTAATAATAAATAATAAAAGAACAAGACAATACTCAGTCAATCAACACAGTTAATTCTGAGTACAGAATCACAGGAAATATATTACAGCAACATTGCAGGACAGTCTCAAATAAATACAGAAAACATCTAAACTAATCTTTACTATATTCCTATCTAGATCTAAAGGATACTATGCCCTAAATAACTTACTTACAGAGCAACACACAGGGAGAAGTGCTAAATGGATGTTTCTAGGTCCAAGACAAGATACAAAATGCCAAGTCTCTCTATGAGAGAGTTCTTAACTTAATATCAAATATTACTGCGGGGTTAGCTTGGATGACATCACTTTTTGTCACCTAACTTTAGTTCCCAAGCTACCTCCATTTTCAGAAAGTACAAGCATTTTTAGCATCTCTCTGTGAAAAATACATATCTTTCAGAACTGTGCAGCTGCTAGGAAGTCATATAGCAATAAAACACTTTGCATTTTAAACTTAGTAATTACTTCTCACCAAGACAATAGAAAACACTTCTAGCTCTAGACATCCAGTCTTCTTGCTGCATTGAAACTAACTTTTATAGCACATCGTAAAGTACTTCATTTCAACTTATTTTCTTGATGTTTTGTAAGTTAATCTTCTGTGTTCCAGCTGGGTATGTTGTGGTTAGATTATTGAAGCTCATTACATAACATACAGTTCTGTATGAATCATATCAATATTCACAAATGACAGAATTATTTACAAAATTCCAGATAGCTGGGTAGGCAGTGTCAGAAGTTCCTTGACCGGGGCAATTTTATGATGCTTATATAGCAATTACTATCAGCAAAGGTAAGCAGTATATCTCGAAAGAGCCAAACAGCAGTTTACCAGGCTAGGAAGTCTTAATATCACACTACACTGCCCCATAACAGCAAATAAGATTGCAGATTGGGCAGCGTGAGACAAGTCTTAGCATCATATTGTCCAAGTGCCTATCTCATATGTTGTTGTGACACAGTGCAGTCATGGGCAGCCTAAAACTAGATAGTGCTGCAAGGTTCTTGTATGCAAGTGATCTTGAGCACACAGTTGATGAAGAGCGATCGGAATAAACCAATTGCACCCTCTAACACTTTGACCCATGGCAGCTGTCCCTTTTATCCCTTGCAAGCTTACTGGCAGTGGGGACAGTGTTTTAATGCTAAAGTTCCTCAAATATGGAGTCATTTTGTATCTCAGTTTTGGGATTGCTGTTGCTACACAACTGTTGAAAATTATCTCTATTCTTTCTAAAGCAATCCTCAAAATGCACTTTCTGTGGTGTTGAGAAAAAACTTTATGACCTGCTTACATGTTCCCCTGCTAGCCTCTCCTCTCGTCTTATGAATATATATTTATCTGAATGAATATTAGAACTGTTTCATTTGAAAAATGGTCTTAAATGAAATCCTGTAATAATAAAATGATTAGTTATTCTGCATGTGTTTGATATTTAAAAAAACAGACAGATATATCCATTGCTTAAGGCTTAATGCTTATTTGCATGTTGTATTTTTTTATTACTACTCAGATCCATGGTAAAACCTCACACACAACAATGGACCCACATCATCATCATCATCATCATCATCATCAAAAAGGTGACACTGACATTTCAGTAACATTGCTGTGCAAAACATACATGAAATAAACATTTTTACAGGAGGACAAGGCATCTGCACCATCTATGTGTGGAGCCTCACCACCCACACAAGAGTTTAAAATATTCTAATTCCTTGGTCACACAACTACTGAGACAGTGTAACACAGTGGCAAGAAAAATATGTCTATGCTCCCTAACTGCACAACTCTACTGCTGAAAACACTATAGTCAAGCTTCACCTGCAATTCATAAACTACAAACCACAATGACCATTCCAACCCTCTCACCACGAATCCCTCAAAACTCACTATACTCAGCAAGTACCAGAAATATCTAGCAGCAATGTGCATATATCATAGTTAAAAGAGCTATTGATCTGTGGTTATTCTGTGATAGTTCTAGTCTATTTATTGACTCAGAAAAACTGTCAGTAAATTAATAATATGAAACTTTATTAATGTGTCTTTTTACTGAATATACATGGAGCCTTAATCCCCTGGGATCATTGTACAATGGGACTAAACAGGTACACATAGTAGTAAATTAATAAATATAATATAAACAAACATATCTATAAACAAATGTTCCTACAAGACCTGTTTCTGAGAATAAAATAGCCCCCATCATTTAAATTCAGTAACACAACTCTGTCATAGTGTCATGTCTTAAACCAACCTCTGTCAGACTGATGTGAATTAGCTCACAGGGTCTTCTACATATTCTCAAACTAGAGGCCTAATTACAGCTTTTGAACTTTGTCTAGCAATGCACATCATTTCTTCAGTATACTGAAAATATATGTATTATGGTATGAGACAGCTATCATATACTTAGAAAACATAAAGGAAACCCAATTTATGCTGTAACATGCTGTATTTCCTGTGTTCAGTCTGTTAATATATTCTGTAGCAACAGTTTTGAAATCATTGATTCACATCTAGTTTTGACACGCAAAATTAGATCTTTCTTATGTCCACTGAATATTGGGATAGAGTCCAACTCATCCATAACTCTGAATAGGATACAGAGTATGAAAAAATGAACAATGATGAATGAAAGGATATACTTTCTGAAGCCTTACTAATGCCCATTGGGTAATGTCTTACTCAGCTGTTGACTAGAATTGTATTCCCTAATTCTGGAAATGAGGTAGTACTGAACTTTTATAAAATAGTCCTGTCGTTTTCTACACATTCAAAGGAATAAATATTGGAGATCCTAAATGGGATTGAGTTAGTATTTCTGGATGGCTACTTTCCTTTTGTTTTATTTATCCATTTAATTTTTTGCCCCTCCTTAGTTAGACCATCAAACATCTCCTTACTCCTTTTACCCATTCAGAACAAGCAAAGGCTAGCTGTCATCCTAGTGTGGCTCATTCATTCATTCAACCATTCAAGTGGCATACATGCTTTATCAAATTCAGGTTAATGGGTGCACCAATGCCTATCCTGGTAAAAGCACGCAGAAAGCATATACATAAATGGAAGAACAGTCCAACACACACACACACACACACACACACACACACACACACACACACACACACACACACACACACACACACACACACACACACACACACACACACACACACACACACACACACACACACACACACACACACACACACATTTACATGTGTACATATACATGGATCACCTTTAAAACCTCGAAACCGCATTCCGCCGACACACTAATAACCGACACCAAAGGACCGACAACAAAAAAACACGAAAACCATTACAGCAACACACTACACGTAAACAACAATAACATATGCACTATCCCTAACCCAAACCCTAACCCTAAGGTCCACACTACTGCACACTTACCCTACCTGCACCCTAACCCTAACTCACTTACCCACCCCACCCCCAAGATCCCTCTACTACACCACTCCACCCACACCCTACCCTACCTAACTCCACCCACACCCCCCCCCCCCCCCCCTCCTCATCACACAACACCTACCACACCCTACCCCTAACTCCCTCACTTAAACCCCACACTCTACCCCACTTAACGCACACTTACCTCCACCTCCCCAAACACTCCTCCTTTCCCCGCTTTTTTTAATACCACTAAATCCTGGGGTTCTACTTTTGTGTCGGGTCATGGAATTTGTCGGTTCGGTCAGGCTCGCCACATATACATACATACACAGACACACACATGCACAAGCACTCACACATGCATGCACACACACACACACACACACACACACACACACACACACACACACACACACACACACACACACACACACACACACACACACACACACACACACACACACACACACACACACACGCAGCTACTGACAACTGAAACACTGCCAGTTTACCTACTAACATGTCTTTGCAATGTGGGAGGAAGCTGGAGACCATGGTGAAAAACCACATAGTCATATACAGTACATGCATACTCTACATAAAAAGCATCTTAGTTGGAAAATAAAACCAGGATTCAAGTACTGTAAGGCAGCAATGTTAACTCTGAAGTGGGTGGGGGTCAAAAACAATAAAAGGTCAAAGAAAAGTTATTTGAATCAATCATACCTCTCAAACTCTTAGCCCAAATAATCTGGACAAAGCCTGACATAATAAGGGTACAAAGGCCCAAAAATATGGACAATTTTAAATATTGCTAGTATAAACACTGGATGTTGCTAGGATAACAAGGTATGTATTAAAATACATTTTTCTAGAAGATATGAAGTGTGTATCTCAAATGTATAATATTATTTACGATTTTTATTTCTCAGATCATCCCAGTGATTTGCCAGAAAAAAAAGTTTTATGAGGAACAGACTGAAATTTTAAGGCAAGAATTTGGACAGTCTGCAAAAGTCTAAACAGTTGAGAGATATGCAATCAATTGTAGTTTGTTCTTCTTATCTTTGACAAGACAACTTCTGCAGCAGTTCTAAATGACAATTATTATCAAACATTTGTGCGTGTGATCTCTGGCTAATCAGCATTCAACCAGCATATTCAGTGATGGTGTACTCTAATCTGACCTAACTGACTTTGTGAATGAGGTTGAGGACATCTAGTCTTAATGTAAATTTTAAAGTAAACTTGTCTATTCCTACATCTACAATGTCAGTCAAGAAGCAAAATCCAAATCAATGTAAGTGAAGAGTAGCTGTAAAGTGACTTAATAGTAATTGGTTTGAGAATCAAAACTACAGCCCAGAGTGCTTTTCTTACAACTGTAGATGCATTGTAGTTAAATTGGTCAAACTGAGATGTTTACCTGTAAACATACCTATATTTCTTGCTTTATTTGTCATTTTACTACTTGTTCAACTATATAAGAGCCATCAAGTGTTTCATGCAAAATGGGACAGTTATATTTGTTTGCATTAAACTATAAATTATTTAATTTTATTTTACTTTATGTCTGTTAACCAAATAGGTTGAGTAATCCAAGCACTGTTTTAGTGTTGATGTAGACCATGTGGCAAAGGCATGATATGTAACAAACTTGTAGGAAGTACGATACATACATTTGATCAGCCAATTCCAAATAAAGACAAAGCTCTTTTTCAATTGTAGGTTCAAAAGCAAGTACTAGGCAATCAGTCTATAGGCAATTTTGAGCCTAGCCCCCTAAAGCAAACAAACAAACAAACAAAAAACTATTCAAATTATTTTCTCTAGCCTCGGGGAGGGTAAAACAAGATAGACTGGGACAGAATTTGAGGCTGACCATCCAATTACTTAGGTTTACCTTGAAGATGGAAAGGGGGTTACTCTGCTTACCATGCAGGGGAAATTTGTTCCAGAGTTGAAAGATATGTTGGGATGTGAATCTATTACACCAGTCTGTCTTATTTATCAGTTGATGACTATTGAGTTTCTTTAACCAGATATTTGATGTATCATTAGCTCAGCGAAGAAATAGGAGATCAAATAAGTTTGGACGATTCATGGCATGAATGACTTGACATAGATCTCCACGGAGAAGTCTGTAAAGACTGAGTACAGAGAAAGGGCTGCCAGGCTCTCCTGCTAACAAAGAATTTTGAGGCCACTGATTTTTGTAGTTACTAATCTCTGAGATCTCTCAAGTTGTGTGATATGTTTAGATAAATACATACCAATAGGCGCATTATATTCAACAATGGCTATGATAAGATATGTAAAGGGAATTAAGGCTTCTTTGGATCTAGTGGGGATACCTTTGGAGATTTGATGGTCCATATAAAAGGATTCTGAACTACTTTGTAGATATGATGGTCAAATGATAAGGAATGATAAACAAAAGCTCCCAGATCCCTCACAACTGTGTCTTATTGGAGGGGTGCATCTCCTAAATGGTAAATGAAACTGGTTTGTGTACCAAAATGAACTATGCTAAATTATTTTACATTTAATTTGAGACCATTATCCTTGAACCAGTTGTTAATTTGGTCTAAGCCAAATTGGAGCAATTGTGAGTCAGCTGGAGATCGAAAAACAGTACCCAGTTAACAGCCATCTGCAAATCTACTTAACCATTGACCAGAAGTGCTGGCCTGAAGGTCTGTGAAATATATGCCAAATATGATAGGACTCAAAACTGAGCCCTGTTGTACATCACTGGTAACTTTTATTTGCTTTTAGAAGTGTCATCTGCTACTCTAACCACTTGGGTTCTATCAGACAATCAGTAAGCTCTCCATTGCTCTGTATAAGGATTTATATTCAGATTTAGAAATCTATCAATAATGCTAGCATGGAGAATAGTGCCAGGGCCTTGGCTAGGTCTGGTTATGCTGCATGCACTGTTAGCAAAAAAGCTGAATGTTGTAATGTGAAAGTGGCAGAACAGAAAAAGAGGCTATTAACATTTGTTCTGATTTCAGCAGTGCCTAGATTAATAGCTCTAAAATGAGGCATTCTGAACATATTTCAGGGAAAAGACACAAAAAGAGTGTTACCAGGGAAACAACTAACAATCCTGCCAATGCTAGTCAGGTTAATGAACTTTTGTTTTTTTCAACCAATCAAAGTTTTTCAGGATACTGACACAGGGAACAAGATGTAAGCACAGCCTCCTCAGAATCAAAGAGAAGCATTGGAACAAGGGAAAGAATTTTCAAAGGTAGGAGATGTGACTTTTAAAACAGTTAATCTCTCTAGTTATGTTTTACACACTTGTGAACTGAGAGTTATTAGTTATTGTTTTTTGTACCTGCATCAAGAACAGCAGTAGATGAAACAATCACTTACATAAATATTTTAGAAAGCTTAATTTAAAATGTCTGTTTAGTAATTGTGAAAAACTTGTCAACACATTTAAAGACATTTGTCTACATAATCTGCCACTGAAATCAAAATTAGAAGCTTTTTTAAAATGTCACTGATTGATGTATTAGAATTTTGTTGCAAGCATACCCTAGTCAGACTTTTTCTAATTTTATACAGTGGCAGCTGGTGACTTCAAATCAAAGGGAGGCTGCAGGAGACAACTGAATGGGTGGGTCAATGGGAAAGGGGTGTGGCCAATTAGAAAGGGGAGGAGCTATGCTCAAAATCACAAAAACTAACTTTAATTAAATACGCTGCCCTGGGTGCCAAACTGTCATTATGAGAGTCCAATCAAGACAAAATGAAGTGTAGAAGAATAAAAATATTTCAATGCATTGGCTGCATGACAGCTTATTTAATATCTAGATGGAAACAAAAGGTTGTGAGGCATGAAAAAATAAATTACTTTTTAAATACATTACTGGAATGCCAGTCAAAATCAAGTATAAGAAAAACAAGCAGCACTCAACTCAAACCACTTCTCCTTGCACTGCAGTTCTAATTATAATTTATATTCAGTTTTATTAAAGTACCAAGTAACATGCTGAAAGTAGAAATCTCTGTGATGTCCCCATTTGTAAAAATGTTTCTTATCCAAAAAAAGACCTGACAACTATCTACTTGTTTCATGGGGAAAACATGATCAAAGTAAAAAATGAAAAGCAAACAAGAAACAAGCTCAAGATACATTGCTTAAAGGATTACTGTACAGATTATGGACCACACCTGATTGGCATTCTGTTTAGTTTATGGGCAAAGCCTGCAGAGATGACTGGAAGTCTCCAACAAGTGTAATGAGCTTCTTAAAATAATGTAATCCTTTCCTTTATTACAAATACTGTCATATGCATTTCAATACCCAAGGCTTATACATTATCTAGTTAAGTATTCTCTGCATGGCAACAACAGAAAGGCTTTCAATGTTGGCAATTCTTTAACAGTATGCTTATTAAAGCTTACTTGCACCTTACAATCTCAGACAAGCTTACCTGATGGTCATTAAAGCATTGCTACTTAAACACAGAGCAACAGGCACTTTCTGAGTAATAAGTATAAATCAACAGTACAAAAATATGACAGAAACCAGACCATTCTGCAAAATCAAGGACAGATGAAAAGCCACTGTAGTACTTGTGTCTACCTTGGATGGGGGGATACTCTGCACATTTACACTGCATAACTACTCCTTGCCTTGCTCGGACACATCCAGAGTCACTAGATGGGGGAGTGGGATGCAACAAGTATGTCACAATTTGAAATGTCTCTGGCTGACTGTGATGGCCCTGACACATTTGTCATACCTTTCAACCTCAGAACAAGAAATCTGGACAAAGCCATACATAGAAGTGGGACAAAGGCCCAAAAATAAGGACAACTTTTAAATATTGCTTTTATAAACTTAGAAAGATAATAGAATAGGTCTTGCATTAGTATGAATTTTCTGAAGGGCATGAAATCTGAAACTCAAATGTCTGTCATTATTTTCTAACTTCAGTCTTTAATGATTTGTCACTAATTTGCCAAAAAACACAGCTTTATGAAAAATGGACCAAAAATGTGATACAAAAATATAAAATAGCCGCACAATACAGCTGGGAGCCTGTCAAAGAAGGGATATTTTAATATTAGTACTGCTAACTTGAGCAGCTGACAAAATAAAATAATCTACATGCATTTCTGAAATAAAAGTAATCTATAACTCTGATTATTACAATTATTTCTTAATTGTAAACCCTCCATGTTTTCTTCCAAAATTGCTATTTTGCGGAGGGATTATTAGGGGGAAGAGCAACATTTTGAGCCAAAATCGGGCACAGTTGAGAGATTTGGCTATGCCTAATTCTATAAAGCAATTTATTTGCATGTACCTCTCAACCTGTTAATACAATAAATCTGGACACGGCCAAATATATTGGGGGAACATATAAACAGTACTAAAAATTGCTCTTCTATAAACTGAGACAGTTGATAGAATAACAGGTCTTACTTAAGCATGCGTTTTTCTGGAGGTTATGAAGTCTGAAACTAAGTGTGTCATTATTTAGTGACTTAATTCGGAAATGATTTGCCAGAAAACCACAAATTTTATGAGGAACAAACCAAAAATTAGAAGCAAAAATCTATTCATTCTTTGAAAATTTGGACAGTTGGGAGGTATAGTACAGCTGGGGCTGTCTTTGAGTTTGCCGCCCTTCCCCAACACAAAATCATGGCCGAATGGAGCCCCCCCCCCCCCTGCAGCCATTCCAATGATCCATTACTTGGCTATTTCACTCCATTTACCATAAACACTAATATGCATACTGCCTTACTTCTATGATGATTTGGACTTTATTTAAAAGTTTTATTTTGCATTTTACAACACAAACACTAAGACATCTGCTAAACAAAGCAATGCAATCTCACAATGAAAACAGACTTAACATTAAAACTTCTCTGCCCTTGAAACTCACATTCATTGAAACAGCATTGAACCCCACATTCAAAGAAAATGCATTTTGCCGGTAGCAGATAAAGATTAATTTTGGGCTGTTTTCAAATCATAGGCCCCTTGCACATGAAACATACATGTGCTCTTTGATAGACATTCTTGATTGTACTAAATTATACTCCTTGTACAATACAGTACAGTTGTTAGAGGGAATTTTAAATTTATTGTTTTGACAATTTTTCCAGTAAACAATGAAACAAAACGCATGCACCAATAATGACAAAACTGCCCAATTCAGAAAATTTTTCCAGTAAACAATGAAACAAAATGCATGCACCCATAATGACAAAACTGCCCAGTTCAGAACATTTCCATCATAAAAGTCTACTCAAACTTCTACAGTCCACCATTATCAGTAAATATGCACAATTCTACAGTCCACCATTATCAGTAAATATGCACAATTCTAAAGTCCACCATTATCAGTAAATATGCACAATCTCTGAAGAAGTAAAAGTCATCTAAATAATTCCACATTAAAGAAATCTGTAACTAATGAAGAGGTTGCTGCTAGCAAACACCTTTATATTTCATGGTTTCATCGAAAAATACAGTGTCTGTTGCCCCTGAGGAATAAATTGCCTATATTACATTAAAAAAATGATAAGCTAGTAATATTGCAATAGGAAATGGATGGCAAACCGATAACAGGCTCATAGTTAATACCATCGCCAAGGACGACATTCTCAGTACAGCAGCATCCATCTCTTGAGGGAGTAGAACCCACAGCCTTCTGCATCAAAAGCAAGTACACAACCTGTTGTGCTATGAACAATGCAAGCTGAGTCAGCATAAGCAGCACTAAACTTCTCTTCCCCTGCAGCTCTCAGCTCCTTGTAAAATCTACTCAATACTCAACTGCATCTCAACTTCACAGCACAAGAAATCTGGAAAAAGCCAAAATGTATTGGGGGGGTCAAAAGCCCAAATACCAGGGACACATTAATCATTGCTTGTATAGTCTTGGAAAGTTGCTAGAATAAAATGCTGTGTTACCACCATACATGTTACTGCCAAGGTCCCTGTGCAAAACAGTCAGAGCAACACACCACTATGCCAAATCAGCTGCTTTGTGAAAGAGAGGAAGACTGAAACTTAAATGGCTATCATTTAGTGAACTCAGTTCTCACCATAGCTGTCAACCTCTTAGCACAAAACACCTGGATAAACCCAGTAATGAGGGAATACAGCCCTCAAACATATTCAGTGAATTCAGTTCTTGCCATAGCTGTCAACCTTAGCACAAAAAACCTGGACGCAGCCAATAATGGGGCAATGCAGTCCCAAAAATAGGGACACATTTCAAATATTCATCTTATAAACTTAGAAAATTGCTAGAATAAAAGGTTGTGTTACTATGTATTTTCTGAAGAATATGAAGTCTGAAATGTCAATTTTACTTCTGACGGAACAAAAACAATTTTCAGCAGAGGCCCAGGGAGAAATACTGCAGACACATGTCTTTTTAAAATGGCAGGACACAAGAGCAAATCCACACAAACACAGGGAGGAGATGCAGACTCCACACAGAAGGCACCCCAGCCAAGAATCAAACCAGAAAACATATAGCTGTGAGGTAACAATGTTACCACTGCACCATCAAATACTTAAGGAATTAAACATTCAGAAACCTGAAGTCTGAAATTCTAATGCCTGTCAATTTTATTTAACATTTGTTAACCAGGACAGTCTGACTTGGAACAAAAAAACAATTTTCAGCAGAGGCCCAGGAAGAAATAATGCAGACATGTCTTTGTAACATGGGAGGACACAAAAGCAAAACCACACAAACACAGGGAGAAGATACAGACCCCATACAGAAGGCACCCCGGCCAAGAATCAAACATGAGAACCTGCAGCTGAGAGGCAACAATGCTACCACTGCACCATCAAATATCTAAGCATTTAAACATTTAGAAACCACAGATACTATGAGGAACAGAACAAATAAAATATGAGGCAAAAATCTGCACATTTTTTACAAATGGTGGTGGGTAGGGAATTCAGGGCCCTTAACACCACCAGTATTTAGCAACTGGGGCATTTTACACACACACACACACACACACACACACACACACACACACACACACACACACACACACACACACACACACACCAAGCTAAATAACTGCTCCCCTATATCCAAACAGCCCCTTTGCCAGTATTCCTTGCGCGATTGGTCCATCCTGAACAGTCCAAATCCACGACTGGTCCAGCCTGCTGCAGTCCAGAGTGCCTTTATTTCGTGATGTCACCACCGCACAGACTGCTGGGCATCTTGGGGCAGAGATGCCTTTCCCTCTATCTAGACTGCTGAGAAAGCAGTCTGAGAGTGTTCCCATCTATTTTAGAGTGTGCGTGGATGCGCACAATTTTGGCAATTTACGGTGTTTGTTTTTGTGTTTCTCTGTTTTATTTTTATTTGTTTTTTAGGTGGGAGGGCTGCAGTCCTGCAGTCCTATAGCACGAGCCACCCCTGATTTTATATATTCAGAAAAAGAGGCACTGAGGGTTTAAAGAAACTATAAGAATATCTTGATGGTTAAAGCTAACAGATGAAATGCTGATATACCTCTCAACCTCTTAGTGCAAGAAATCTGGACAAAGCCTGAAACACTGGGGGGACAAAGGCCCAAAATTAGGGACAGATTTAACCATTTCTCTTATAAACTTAAAAACTTGCTAGAATAACAGGCCTTGTGTTAGCATATATTTTCTGAAGCATATGAATTGTAAAACTCAAATGTATGTCACTGTTTAGTGACTTCAGTTCTAAATGATTTGTCAGAAAACCACACATTTTATGAAGAATTGATGAAATGGATGTACTGTGTACTGTGTCTGCAGTTCTGTGTGCTGCTGAATTGTTACCATTCTGACACTATATTACAGTGTGGTAGAAGTGGGCATGTTAGCTAAGCTTGTTAATTATACCTGTGCAGAGAGCACAGTCTGTGTCTCGTGCTGTGCAAACACCATATGCCGTATAACATATTCTATCTTTGTGCATATGGAATGTTATTCCACACACACAGGATATTTTCCCCTGGCTGACCCTATTTTCTCTTTCGCTGTCAGGTTAACCCCACCCCCAGGACTATAATTTGTTCTTTCCTTTCACTGACAAGGTGAGCCTCTGTGCCATTTCTGGATGAGCCCCTTCTTCTCAAGAAGAATGGTAACTTGTCTTGACTTGTCACCTGTTCTCTGTCAGGCTGAGTCCCTCTAACAGGATTGTAAACAGCCTGTCCTGTCTCTTGAGCCCTGTCAAGTTGAGCCCCTGTTCTGTCAGTTCCCTGTATTGTCTTGTGCAGTGTTACATTACATACCCAACTGCTCAGTTATAGTGGCTGTTGGTTCCATGCATCCTTGTTTGGTCACTACATTCCTGACGATTACCTGTCTGCTGTCAGTTTCCTTATATGGCAACCCACTCTAATTTTTACTGTAATCAGATTCTCTAATTTACACATCACAATGTGGTCTCGCAAAATATTTCCAATTATGTTTTTTCTTGGCAAAATATGACTCAAACCATAGCAATTATGTTATAAGCATCATGCTATTGACTTGGTACTGTACATTATCAGGCCCAGAACCTGTAGATGTAATTGTTTTCTGTAGTCAAACATATACTTTGCCCATTACTGTATGCTTTCTATTTTCTAGCACCTCAGACAATAGAAGAAAATAAGATGACTTGCCAGAGGAGCCAAACTGAAGCACACATTACTAATCTCTTGCACTTGTGTATGTTATTTATTTTTGTTTCCTAGTTTTTCTTTTTGTTTATTTTTTCTTTTTCTGCAGGATCAGCCATGGTATAGGCAACGTTGAGGCAATGACCATCACACACTGCACCAACCACTGCACCTAGCAGTGAACTACCAGATCCTAAGCCTGTCGGTCTACAGGGTGATGAAATTCACCCTCTGGAAGGGGCCCTGGAACTCAATGGCAGTATCCATGGGCATTTCACCAGGGGACAGTGAAGGTGTTTCAATGGGATGAAAACTCCTCAACTGAGAGTTGTGTGGTGGCAGTCTTTTGGGTCATTCAGTGAGAAATGCAGTGGCAGCTGCAGGCATCTGGATGCCTGTATTGTTACCGATGAGCACCTCCTTGTGGAACCGACAAAGTCATACAGCTGGCTGTCTCCATCCATTAGACCACCATAGCTGGAGCAAGCTCATCATAAGAGCTCATAGGTGACTGACTTCTGGATGGATTCCCCTCTGGGCTGGTTTGGCAGGCCTTCCTCACCTCTTCATATTCCCCATCCTTTTATATTATACTCCCTCCTTTACTTGTAGTCTAAGTCTGCTGTTTACCAGTTGTCTGCCTTCTGTCAGTCCACATATTTCCATTGTTGCCTCTCCTTATGTGTTACTACCTACCCTGTTAGTCTTTGTCTGTGTTATGTGTGTGTGTGTGTGTGTGTGTGTGTGTGTGTGTGTGTGTGTGTGTGTGTGTGTGTGTGTGTGTGTGTGCTTGTCTGTTTCTTTCCCCTTACCTATGATTCTACCAGTACTTTTCCCTTGCTATCTCCACCCCTCTGCCATTCTTTTTAAAAACAAAAAAGGCACTTGTTCCCACAAATATATACAGACTCCCTCTAATGTCAGCCTTCCTTTCCTGGTTTCTTTCTTTGTGTTCTTCTGCTTACTCTTTCCCATTTCTGTTTGTCCTATCTCCCCATTCCCTCCCCATTTATATGATAACATTAACTTATTGTGTCCTTGTATGGGCTGCCTGCTATGCCCATGCAGTCTCTATGGGGCACTTTGATACTTATGTTAACATGCACAGCACCTGGCATACCCACTGCTTGATGGTTTCCCTTGCGTCACATTATCATTTGTAGTAAAGTCAATCCAGCAGCATATTTCCTGTCGTTATTGTGGCTGCAAACATTCATCATGCAGCAGCAGCACTGTCCTAAGGAATACCGCACAATACTGGGATTCATGCATGCCTAATCCCAGTTGGTCGACTTTACCGTAAATTCATTCTGCTGTTTCCTGCTGTGACTGCATTAAGCTTCTTCTGATGAATCCCACCAAAATAATAAAGGAGAATGGTGGAGAGATAGTAAGAGGGATGTAGTTAATTCTCAGAAGAGAAGACATGTTTCCATAGAGAATATAATTTACAAATATTACATATATTTTTTTTTCTGCTTCTTTTGGTAGATGGCTATTATGCCAAAATTAATTGTCTTAAGGGGCAATATTTTACAAATATAAAAATATCAGAAAGACAGCAGTTGAGACTTAAATCTCTTTCTTGTATAGAGACATTAAATACATATTTCAAATACTTTATGCTAAACAAATGTGAATGATGGTTATTACTGAAAAAGTGATGAAGATAGTAAAATTATGCTAACTAGAAGAGGAAGGCACTATGTAATTTTTTTCAACAAGCTAAACACGATTTAACGTACATTGTAAAGTCTTTATATTTCATCCTGAAATTTTACTTATGTTTTAATTAAAATGTATAATTATATCTTGAAGAGTAGCAAGATTCATAATTTTAGTATGCCTAAAAATTACTCTGCAGAAAAGGATCTGAAGAAACATTAATTACTAAAGGCTGTTGTCCATGTTAAATGATCAACATACACTCTTGCAGAGGGTTAACACAAATAAAACTAAAAAATCATATTGTATTTGTACACTATTTCCACAGGATTGTTAATTTGTTCATTCATTTAATTGTATTTATTTAATTTTGTTTTGTTTTATTTTGTATTATTTTGCTTTATTTTATTTTATTTGTTTAAAGGGGTAAAATACTGACCCATATGCATTTTTAGGCTCAGCTTGGAGTTACAAAGTTAAAATAAATAATGAATAAGGAAATGGTCATGTATGTGTGACTTTTTTTATTGATTTAGCCCCATGCTACTGACCACCAAGACTTCCCTTGATCAGACACCACACTTCTGGCCAAGTGGAGGTGGCTATCATCTTGGCAGCCTTGATCGTGCATTGTGCTCTTGCTTGCATAAAAGACCATTTTCTTTACTATCTAACCATGTCCCTGGTGGAAACTAAACAAGGGTTGCCTGTGACCCTTTATCTGTATATTTGTTTTCTTGCACTTGCCCACATCCTTCAGCCAGAGCATGGCAGATCTCTACTCTTCAGCCAAGGCCCTGCCTTTAGATTAGCAGTGTGAACTTGGTAGGAACCACCATAATTCCACCTAGATTTATTTATTTATACTCTGTTGACCATGTTAGCCCCACTAGGCATTTTTGAGGAGACCTGAGATGATACTTGTGCTGACTAGGGGAAATTTATCCAGTGCACTGGGAAAGGTTACCTTGTCTTTTTGATATGTGTGGTGGGATCTTTACATCCATCTGAGGGAGATGGGGCCTTGATTTAACATCTCATGCAAAGGACAGCATAGTTGGGAAAACAGTAACTTCTTATGCTTCACTGCAGTGGCATTATTAGAAAATTAACCCAACTACCTGGTGAGGGAATAGAACCCATTTTCTTATTTGCCAAAAAGTGAGGATGCTACTAGTTTAGCTACTTAGACTGTGTGTGCCCATGTTCTTTGCCTGTGCTGTCCAGCATTCAATCCACTAGTTAAACTCAGGTCATTTGGGTTGTAGTCAGGGGTCTATCCCTCTGTTCCACCAGTGCAGGCTTGTCATGATGGTTTTACAAAGACAGCCAGAATAAGACAAGCAGTTATTAAGGTAACTGTTAACAAATGGAAGAAGACTGCAAAGATACATGCATATTTACTATTTGCGGTAGTAGTGCTGCGGTAGCATTGTCGCCTCACAGCAAGACGTTGTCCCGTTCAATTCTCAGCTAGAGCATCTTCTGTGTGGAGACATGCATGCTGAATGGGCATACCTTCGTTGAAGGTTGTGCATCAGGGCTGGCAACTCGGCACGTAAAAATCTACTGACAATCATTAGAGGACCGGAGTTCCACTGTGGCGACCCCTACCGGGGAAAAGCCGAAAGACACAACAAAGTTAATTAAAACATACAACAGTATAGTAAAACATGAAGAGATATAATTAGAACAGATAAACCATAGAGCAGTGTATGCTGAAAGGATATGATAGGAAGGAAGATGATATAAAAGGCGTGAGAAAAACTTAGGGAGCAGAAAAATATAAAAGAAATAGAAGAGAGCCAGGATGCATTTGTTACTTCTTTGAAGCTGTCAGATGGAAAAGCAGATGGCTGGTCTTGTTGGAAAGTTTGTTTACATTTTTCATTACCTGCTTTATCCCATTTATGATGCCTGGAACCTAGCCTGGCAATCAATGGGTATAAAATAAAGAACCACTCCAGGATGGGATAACAGTTAATTTCAGGGTGCACACACACATACACACAAGCGCGCGCGTGCACACACACACACACACACACACACACACACACACACACACACACACACACACACACACACACACACACACACACACACTATACTTTATTTAAATGTTAATGACACAGAGAATGCAAAAGATATACAGTGATTACTGAAGGAAGATGCTGGGGAACATGACCTAAGTGAGATAATTCTCTACAAAGCAAAAGCTAAGCTATTTGAAAAACGTATTTACTGAAAGGCTGATGAATCATCAGACTGCACTAACCATAAGGAAGAGTAAAGACTTAAGGAGCAGCAACTGAAATTTAATGATTTTTTTAAACATGTATTGTGCTAAGAAAAAAAAATTGAAGACACATGGAACCCTATCAAGCTGTATAGCTATGAGATGGGAACTCACCCGAATAAAGAAGAGGCAGTGTATGAATCTCCTTCCTTCAAAAGCACATCAGGGAAAATCAAATGACAAGGAAACAAGGGCTAGGATTCATGAAAGTCTGAACATCATGTTAAGTTTGTCCGCATAACAAGCAACAGTGAACATGTCAAGTGCAATCAGGAAACAGCAGTACATATCATGGCTGGTGGGAAAACAAGGGATAACAGAATTATATGCTAATGAAGTAAAAGAAAATGGCAGAGTGATTCAGAAAATGTATTTATTTTATTTATTTTACATTTGTTAACCGGGAAAGTCCGACTGGATACATGTCCATTTTCAGCGGAGGCCCGGGGAGAAAAGCTCCATGTTATCAAAGCATTTAGTAACAACAACATAACAGTGTTGATATTTAGTAACAAATAATAATGTAGGTTACAAGATGTTTAAAATGTAGCAATACAGCTATTTATAAAGTTTTAGTTAACAAATTAAGGAGAGGAAAATGCAGTTTGTAACGTGTTTAGGAAGTTAACATTAGGTCAAAGATAAAAGCCATCTGTATGTTACTAATAGGTGAGACATAGAAAACAATTTCTTTGAAGCAATGAATTCAGAGAAGACTTTCTTTTAGTAGGGGTGTGTCTGATAGTTAAGCATATTCAGATAGAAAGCAAGGAAGATAAGAAAGAAAAGGGTATTTAGGGTGGGATTTGTTTAGTGTGGGCTGAAAAAATAGGTTGTAGAGGGAGGAGTTGGTAGACACATCTGTGAGTTAAGACTAATAGTTAGTTATTATGTTCTTGGGTTGGTTGGGGTTTTGATAGGATTAATAAGTTAGTTACTATGTTTTTGGGTTAGTTGGGGTTTTGATAGGAGCACAACTAATTTTACTGGCTCAGTGTCATTTTTGTTTAGTTTAGTCGGGGTTTAGACATGGACATAGCCAGAGTTTGTGCATGTGTGTCTTTAGAGCTTTTTTGAATTGAGGCAAGGAGCTGTTAGAGGTTATATGTGGAGGAAGGGAGTTCCATTTTTTCCCAGTAGAGTTGGAGAACAAAGAATCTCCAGCTGAGTTGTTTGCTTTGGTTGTTTGTACTAGCATTCTGCTGGATGAGCGGAGGGATGTTAGGTTGTTATAGGGGGTGATAATTTTAGTTAGAATTGGGGTACTGGTAGGTTGGTAGAGGATTTTATGAACAAGTATGAGTTGGTTATAGTATATTTGATTGGGTAGTTCTAGCCAACCTAAGTTGTGAAGATTATTACAATGATGGGTTCTGTATGTGGAGCCTGTGGCGAATCTAGCTATATTGTTATAGCAGCTGGTGATTTTGTTGAAGTTTGATTTAGATAGATTAGTAAGGATGGGTGAGGCATAGAGAAGGGAGGAGAGAAGATGTGTGCAAGCTATGGTGGTTCTGGTAGTTGGGGTTAGAAATTTCTTTATCCTATACATGGATCCTATTTTTTTATTTACTGTTTTTATGGTTTTGTCTATATGGGCATTGTAATTCAGATTGTTGTCAATGATTATGCCTAGTAGTTTGATGTTCGGTTCAGGAGAAATTTTGGTCCCATTGTTTGAAGAGACTGTAAATATTGGTGGTGTCTGCTTTTGGGTGGGGGAGAAAAGTAATAGTTTGGTTTTATTTGGGTTCAGTAGGAGTAAATGATTATTAAGCCAGTTTTCTACTTTGTTAAAGGTATACTGGGTTAGGGATTGTAATTCTACTGGAGTAGAGGCAGTGCAGATTAGTGTGGAATCGTCTGCGTACTGTATGGAGGTAGCCTGTGGTATAATTTTGGGCAGATCATTGATGAATATAGAGAAAAGAAGGGGACCTAGAATGGAGCCTTGGGGAACGCCGAGAGTCACAGGAAGAAGGGGGGATAGATTATCTTTCCACAAGATAGCTTGTTGTCGACCGTTTAGGTATGAATGGAACCAGTTACATACTGATTTATCTATGAACAGTGAGTTGAGGGAGCCTAAGAGTAAGCTGTGATTGACCATGTTGAATGCTTTAGATAGATCGAGGAAGAGGGCAGAGGAGAGCAGATTTTGATTATGGTTGTGATTTATTGTGTGAGAGAAGGAGAGAAGGGCAGTGGTTGTACTGTGGGCTGGTCTAAAACCATGCTGGGATGAGGCTAGGAGAGAGTTGTGGGTGAAGTGGGCTAATAGTTGCTTCTGTATGCATTTCTCCATTATTTTGGCTAGGGGAGATAAAATTGCAATAGGTCTGTAATTTGAGAGTTCTATGGAGTTCCCTCCTTTGTGAAGTGGAAAAATGTGTGAGATTTTCCAGATGGAGGGGATGTAGGATTCTTGGATAGTATGATTGATTAAGATGGAGATAGGGTATGCTATTACTTTAGCGGCCTTTTGTAGGAATTCTGTGGGAAGTTGGACGGCTGCAAGGGTGGTAGGTTTTAATTTTTCAAGTGAAGATTTGATATAGTCTGTGGAGATAGGCTCTAGTTTTAAGAGAGAGGGGATCATATGAGTAGGTGAGGTAGTGGAAGAAGAAGAGGGAGATAGATTATTGGCTAGGGATTTGACGGTTTCAGTGAAAAAAGTGTTAAAGGTATTTGCTACTGATTCAGGGGGTAGATTTAAGGTTGATGAGGGGGTGGGGGTAGAAGATTTACCTGGGTGGAGTAGTTTGTTCAGACCTGACCAGAATTTCTGAGGCTGATTTTGGTGTTTTTTCTGTAAGTTGAAATAGTAGTTTTACTTGTCTAACATAATAGATCTTTTGCTTCATTTCTCATCTGTTTGTATGTTATGAGGGCTTGTGGGGATTTGGTGGCTCTCCATGTGGTCCATGCTCTATTTCTAGAAGTAAGTTTTTGTCTGGTAGTATGGTAGCCATGGTGCTGTTTTATTTTTGGTTCTAAATCTACGTTTGGGAGCGTACTTGTCTAAGATGGCTAGGAAGGTGGTGTTGAATTCTGCGACTGCTTGGTCAAGGGGTAGTGTTTTAAGTTTGGCCCATCTGCATAGGCTTAGATCAGTTTGGAAACTGTTTAGGTTAAAGTTCTTTGTATACCTGCGGGTTATAAAAGTGGTTTGGTGGGGTATGTCTTCTTTTTTTCTCAATATGTAGGTCAGGAGGTGGTCGCTCATGTCCTCGGGTAGGGTACCTGCTTTGTACAACTGAGGATTGTTATTTATTAGGATCCAGTCTATAATGCTTTCCTTTTTGTTAGATTTGTTGATTCTGGTGGGGGTAGTAATAGTTTGGGAGAAACCATGTAAGTTGTTATGGGTGGTTGGGAAAAGTGCTGAACAAGTTGTCCAGTCGATGTTGAAGTCTCCAAGTATGATTGTTTCTTGGGGGTGAGAGGAGGATAACCATTGGAGTGTGATTTTGAAGGTGTTTATGTTATTACCTGGAGGAATATAACTACATACTATGTTTATAGCTTTGTTTTTGTTGAGTTGAATTCTTGAGATTATTGTTTCGGTGTTGGTAGTTATTTGGTCAGGGGGGTGTTAATTGTAGTTAACTCTAGAGAGGATTTGTATAGGATGGCTACTCCACCTCCTTTTCTCACTTTATGGTCAAGTCTTATTATATTGTAGTGGGGGGTAATATTTCATTCTCAGTGATAGTGGGTTTAAGCCAGGTTTTTGTGAGGCAGAAAACATCAGGTGAGTGAATATCTATGAGTGCATGCAGGTCGTGGAGTTTGTTATTTATACTTCTGATATTTAGGTGACAGACTAGAAATGATTTTGAGGTGTTATGTGAGCTTCTTATGTTGGTAGGAGTTGCATCTAAGGGGTTATTGATGGTTGGTGAGTTTGGGCCAGGGTTAGGATGGATGTCACCATCGGCTATGAGATTACGTAAACTTTGTATGAGTTTGGTGAACTTTAGTAGAATTGGTAATAGTTTTTAGTCTTTGGGTTTAAGTATGTTGGTTGTAACGGATGAAGCGGTTTTGGAGCTGGACTATTGAGGAAGTGGGGTTGAGGGAGGAGTGTGTGTATGGTAGTGGATTGTTTTTTTTTTTTTTTTGAATTTCTTTTTTTTTTCCATAATAAATCTTTATTATTATATTATTTTCATACAACATTAAAAACAAGAACAAAAATTAAAAAAAAAAAAAAACTACTAACTAATATCACTAACCATCACACCAAACAAATATACAATATTTCCAAGAATGCTTCCATGTGAAACATTAATAATAGAAGAAAAACAAAGAGTAATTAATAACATTTCAAGTAATAAACAGTTTGATTACAAAATTATCTCCAAACATATAAATAATTGTTAATACCTTCAAGGTAAAAGTATTATGCTAGTATAATATTAAATATCTGTTCGCAAGTTTTTGGATTATTAATATTTTTTATTATGCAGGTTTACAAGTAGTTTATGAGCTAATATATGCCTTGTTGCCAAAACTCTAAAGTTTTCCCATGATGTTTTTGATGGGTCTAACCAATTTGTGGCTATATAAAGCTTCATTAATAAAAAAATATTAATAAATATAATACTTTGTGATCTAGGGAGTTCTTTTGGGGGAATATGCAAAATCATAAATTTCCATAACATGGTAGTGGATTGTTGTACTTGATGTAGAGTGTTGAAAATTAGGCAGGCAGTGGAATTCATAGGCAGTGAGGAGATGAAGTATAATGAGTGGGGGTATGAGGTAGTACAATGGTTTAAGTTTAGGAGATGAGGAGGGAGTTGGTGGATACATGGTAGATATGGTAGTAGGTAAGTTTAAGAGAAGTGAGGGAAGGGTTATAGAGGAGGTAGAGTGTGGGAGAGTTGGGAGTAGGAGAGGTGGGTGTATGGGAGATGTTGTGGGATTGGATTTGACTGTGTACTAGGAGTGGCCAATTATTTGGGGGAGTGGATAGTAGGAGTGGTCAATTAGTCAGGGGAGTGGTTAGGGTAGTATAAGTGTAGGAGCAGTGGGGATGGGTGGGAATTGGGGGCAGGGTAGGGGAGACGAGTGAGCCCGAAGGGCGAACGGAGCGGGAAGAGCCAAAGAAGAAGAAAAAGCAGATAAAACAATCAGTAGAGTGCTGATTGTTTAAGGTGAGTTTTTCAAGGAGATAATACTTTGTACATATGAGAATGCGTTTTTTAAGGAGATAAAACTTTGTAGAGTCGAGAAGTATATAGGAGTAGTGGGGTAGGATTGGGTCTATCAGATAGCAAAGTAGGAAGTATAGTGTAAAGAAGAAGAAGAAGAAGAAAAGTATAAAAGAAGCACACACTTGTTGCACTTGACTTATTGGCAAAATTTGGCCATATGTTCACATACAGCCAAAGGAAAAGTTTAAAATGTGTTGGGGGTTGCTGCAGCTATTGTAAATCTGTATCAGTTAGAGTATCTGATAGAATGTACTACTGCAGATGTTGCCCTCAAAGTTGTAGGGTTTTTAGACCACATTTGACCTACCATGAGTTCCATGAAAATTAAATAATGGACCACTACAGGGTGGACAGAAACTTCTTACAGCAAATAGTGGACATCAGTAGCATAGCTAGGAAGGGCAGGAAAAGTTTTAGGGGGCATAATTGGCCATCCTTATCCATTATGCCAAACCATTTGTCATTCTGATCCCTGATCTCTCTTCATGGTATTGCATTTGCAGTTTATGTGTATATATTATATATATATATATATATATATATATATATATATATATATATATATATATATATATATATATATATATATATATATATATATATATATACACACACACATATATATACATATATATATATATATATATATATATATATATATATATATATATATATACATATACATATAGGCCCTGCAGGGCATACACTGTAGCAACCTCTACATAAACAGAGTAATCAGACAATAAAAATTATGCACACAGGAATATCATAACACAAACTAATATATGCAGCATATACAGACAGTAAAAGTTATGAATTCAAACAAAACAGACTGTGCTTGCCCATGCATTGCCCGGCCATTCTCTGCATCAGTCATAAAGTAGCCCATGTCAGACACCCTTCCAAAAGACAGGGCACTCTCAGCATCATCTACACAGATGGGTGAGCTATCCTATACAAGTACAATTTACAGAACTTAAGCATAATAAGGACACAATAAAACATTTTTACTTATACACAAGAAGAACTAATCTTGACAACTCATGCTTTACCTGGTTATTCTGTGCAGCAGACATAATCAGTCCAAGTCAGACATCCTTCCAGAGGGGAGGACACTCTCAGCATCATTTACAAATATGGGTGAGTAAGCCATCTTACACATATAGTACTGCTGCTACAACTACTACCACTACAAAATGTAAGCAGACTAAACATATGTTGAAAATGATTAGATATCCCCCTTGAAAAAGATCTTGACTACCCATGCATTAGCTGGTTACTCTAGACATTAGATAAAGGCAATCCTATGTCACAAACTGTGCAAAGAGCAGGGCACAATCATCATCATTTGCACAGTGCGGGAGTTACTGGAAGGCACTTTGTACACAGGGAAGTGTTGAGTGTGAGAGGTGAGTTAACAGCAAATATACACTCTCAAAGCCAATGTGCCTTGATGTGCAGAAGTCCATGGTGAGGTGGGTGTATGTGTGGGTATAAGTGTGCGTCTGTCTGTAGAGACACAGCCATAGCAGTTGTGCCAGCACTACACACTTGCATACACGACAGGTGTGATATGTATATGGGAAAGGGCCGAGTTCATTGTGGATACCCACTATTAATTCCATGACCCAGGCTAGAAGTCAGAGTGCTACCTGAATGTGAACAATACCTGCTGTCATGACAACTACAGCCAATGCTATGGCCACATAGATAACCTCACCTGGGTATAAACACATCTATCACAGACACAGAGGGGTAAGTGCTAACACTGCAGAAGCAGGATCTGGTACATTCACAGTTAAGTCAGCTGACATCTAACAATATACCGGCAGAACAGCTTAGTGGATGATGCATCTCCCTAACAAACAATACAAAACAGAAACTGTGTGGGTCAGTGTGTCATTCATCCTGCCCAAAGAGCCACATACATGGTTCATGCAGTCTCATGATGTCATAATGCACACCACACAATAGTCTTATGATCTTTTCTGAGGCCTGGTGGAACTTGCCTATGTTTTCATGATGGCCCTGTATATCCATTGGGCAGCAGCTACTGACATACTAACTTTAGGTGGTGGCTGATAAGCATATTTTCTCTAGCACCTCTACTGATACCCCTGTATAGTACATCCAGCTCACAACAGCTAGGGGGAGATTCTGCCATGTCCACATCTGGGGCTACCACACTACCCTGATCAACCATGCCTTGAGCAACCTGCCCACTCTCGGGTGGTTTTGTGTCAAGGATATGCATATCTATAACAATGAAACAGAACCATGGGAATCCATGGCCATACTGACTTTGTCCATATTGTGAGGAGGGGATGTTGGGAGCACACTCCCTAGGTTTGACATATACTATGCAGCCCCAGACTGTGCATGTTCATTCCCACCATCATTGTCAGCTGATAGGGTTTCTCAAACATCAAACAGATGGAGATACATAGTCCTGGTACCTGACAATGCTTCACCTGTGAATACATCAAAAATAACAATAAAAACACCCATAATACCTATGCCAAAATACCTTAACCACATGTGTAAGTGCTATAATTTCAGTGACTACTAAATATAACTAGCAGACCTAAGTATCCCCATACCATGTGTAGGTGATCACTGGACTTCAGTGCCAGATGTAGCTAATTCCAATAGTTGATAGTGGTAGTATAAGCATATATTTGACTATCAGTTGCAAAGGTAGGCATAACATTATTTGAATGACATACCTCATTATTTGAATGAAATCCTCCGGAGCTGCTCAACCTCTTCCCCAACCTCCAGCACCACACTTTGGAACTCTTTTGAGCTGTCTGAATACCTGTTGGATAACAGGAACTCCTCTGTCTCAGTATGTGGTGATTTGGTAGACAGGCCACTATCAGTAGACCTCGAGTCCCATGTCACAGTCTCTGCTCTGAGCTTGGCCTTGGGGCTCATGTTTCTGGCCTTATGTCAGACACTTGTGTTTATATGGTCCTAGCCACCAACAACACTGACATCCTTGACCACCTGTCACAAGGCATTGTCAAGGAAGAGCTTGTCAGAAGCATGTAAATCAAGCAGCAATCCATGACGAAGATGGAGTGCCTTTAATATGACCTTCTTCTCATCATCTGAAGAAAGGAGGCTTATACGAAGACTTTTGCTTGATTTAGTTGCCATGTCCCAGTTGTAATGGAATAAAAAATAATTATCACAACACAACTTAATACACAGGGTAATACATGCATTTTATAGTTATGGAGCAAAATATATCAATATACAGTCAGTGAGCAGCATATTCAAGTGTAACACAAACATACCTGCACCCTAGAAATATATTCACCTTAAAAATACAAACAACAATGCAAGTTCCCAATCATAACATTAAACATGGTTGTAATATAGGAGAATGTAATCAGAACTGTAATATTCAGATGCTTCCCCTCTCCGCGTGGCTGCTGAGCGATCCCTGGCATCTTACTTTGTATTCCAATCTGTTCAAACCTACCATACTCACTTTATCTACTCCTGGCTGTGTCCTATCAGACTCAATAGATCAGCAATATCCACCTACCTATAACCACCTGGGTATTCACCTCACCTGGAGTATCTAAGTGCCCTTGGAATAAAGCCTAAGATTCTGTTCAAACCTACTATACTCACTTTATCTACTCCTGGCTGTCCTATCAGACTCAACAGATCAGCAATATCCACCTACCTATAACCGCCTGGGTATTCACCTCACCTGGAGTATCTAAGTGCCCTTGGAATAAAGCCTAAGATTCTGTTCAAACCTACCATACTCACTTTATCTACTCCTGGCTGTGTCCTATCAGACTCAATAGATCAGCAATATCCACCTACCTATAACCACCTGGGTATTCACCTCACCTGGAGTATCTAAGTGCCCTTGGAATAAAGCCTAAGATTCTGTTCAAAACTACCATACTCACTTTATCTACTCCTGGCTGTGTCCTATCAGACTCAATAGATCAGCAATATCCACCTACCTATATCCGCCTGGGTATTCACCTCACCTGGAGTATCTAAGTGACCTTGGAATAAAGCCTAAGATTCTGTTCAAACCTACCATACTCACTTTATCTACTCCTGGCTGTGTCTTATCAGACTCAATAGATCAGCAATATCCACCTACCTATAACCGCCTGGGTATTCACCTCACCTGGAGTATCTAAGTGCCCTTGGAATAAAACCTAAGATTCTGTTCAAACCTACCATACTCACTTTATCTACTCCTGGCTGTGTCCTATCAGACTCAATAGATCAGCAATATCCACCTACCTATAACTGCCTGGGTATTCACCTCACCTGGAGTATCTAAGTGCCCTTGGAATAAAGCCTAAGATTGTATGTCACTAAGTAAACTGCATTTTTCATTCCTAACCTTTATGTATATACTTGTCCACTACACATCCTAGGTGTAGCAGTTTAACTGCCAAATCTTCCAGCAGCCATACCCCTCCCTGTCTACTACAGTTGCTCTCCCCGCCTGTCTCGAAGACATTGTACCACCTCTATTCTCCAACCACGCTAATCCTCTTTCCTTCTCCATTACTTTTTCTTTTATTGGTATCCACTACTATATTATCCTTGCTTGGTACGTTCAGACTTCGACCACTAGATGGCAGTCTTTACCCTCCTCTAATTCTCCTTTCTGCCACCCTCCTCACCTCATACTCTACACCTACGTGCTTGTTGCACTTGTCTCCTTTCTTTTTTTCCCATCCCTAGTCCTTTTTAACCTTACACCCCACTCTCCACAGTTCTTATAAACCCTCTATCAAACCCTCCTCTCCGCCTGCTCTACTCCTAGCTTAACCATTACCCACTCTGGCCTCCCTTCTCTCTGTTTTATAATTCCCCTTCCTCACGCACACATTTTCCTTCTACTTACTAATTTTTGTTTTTACCTTCTACCTTACTGATTGTTTTTTCTCACTGCCTTTTCCTTTCTTTGCTGTGCCCCACTCCGTTCGCCCTTCGGGCTCACTCTGCTCCCCTACCCTACCCCCAATTCCCACCCCCCAGTAGCCCTACACTTATACCTCTGAGACTCCCCCCCCTATCTTTCTCAACCTACCACTAACCTAATCATCACTAAGGCACTCCCAACTCAATCTGTCCTAATTAGCCTTAATTTACTTCTCACATACCACCACTCCCATACCTACCATATCCATCCTCTAAACTAACTTTTGTCAGGATCTGCTTCCTACACATCCTCTTCTAATTAGTCTTACTGAAAACTTTAATCCAGCCCTATCTTGTCTCACAGGCACTTTCATTTCTTCCAGCTCTCCTCACTTTCAAAATAATCACAACTTACACTTTACACACTACCATGGCCCCAACACACAACACTGGTTTTGTACCCACACTACTCTTAACTACAGTTATAGCCTCTCTAACTATACCTTATTCACTCACCTTCTTTGAAAATCTTACTCTATGCAAACAAAACCATAATTTTCAACAAACTTCTTCATTTTCTCTCATCTATACCGCTAACCATAGTAACATAACCAGTACCTCAAATTATATTCTACCAAGATATCACAGAACAAGCTACATAACTTACTTAACTATTAAAAATAACTTCAATAATTTCCACAAAATCTTTAAATACCTATATTTTACCCAACACCACCTTCTCCTTCATGGTGATATTCATCCTAACCCTGGCCCCAATAATGACAAGAGTAACAACCTTGACAATTTAACTTTACCCAACACTCCTTTCATAGCTAAAGAACTTAATTCCCTCCTTATAGCACATCTAAATATTAGAAGTATCAACAATAAAATTTCCCACCTACATGCACTACTTGATCTACACTATTTTGATATTCTATGTCTCACTGAAACCTGGCTTTAAACCATGAAATTATCCCCCCAGGATATAATATCCTTAGATGTGACCGAATAAACAAAAAAGGTGGAGGTATAGCCATACTTTACATATCTCATCTCCAACTTTCACCCTGTAATGTGCTTCCATCATTAGATGCTAAAACTGAAGCACTGTCTATCAAACTCCAAATCAACAACTCCAAATCTATCTACCTAATTTGTATGTATCTACCTCCTGGTAATAATACTAATACTCTTGAAAACATACTTAGTTATCTATCTAACCAACTACCCCAAGAGACCATTGTACTGGGTGACTTCAACATTGACTGGTTCACCTACAATACCCAGAAGCCTACTAACCACATACATCTCTTTGGGTTCTCCCAATTAATAACCACTCCCACTAGAATCCACAAACCTAGCATGAAAGAAACTACTCTTGACTCGATCCTCATCAAAAACCACCCTAATATCTATACTCCAGGTACCCTCCCTGATAACATCAGCGACCATATGCTTACATATATTACTAGAAAAAAACTTCATGTTTCAGCAACTGATGATATCAAAACCTTCCGCTGCAAAAAATACTTCAATCCTGATAGCTTCCAAAATGCATTGCTAGCATCCAACTGGTCACCTCTTACCCATCTTGAACTTGATGAAGCTGTGACCTACTTTAACACTTATTTTCTTCAAATTCTTGACTACCATGCACCTTATCGCACTACCAGAATGAAAACAAAAACTGCTCCATGGCTCACTAAACAAACAAAGCAAAAATGCTCCTCAGAAATAAAATCTGGACCAAATGGAGAGCTACCAAATGTCCATCTCATCACCTCCTCTATAAACAGCTAAGAAATGCTACCAAAAAAGACACCCTTAGAGACAAAAAAGACTACTACCTACACCTCCAACAATCCACTGAACATACCCCACAAAAATTTTGGTCAGGGATAAACAAACTTCTTCAGCCAGGACACCCTACTACTCCTATCCCATCAGGTTTCAACCATAATAATTTCAATCAAATCCCTGAAACCTTTAACAACTACTTTACTGAAGCCATACAACACCTAGCCAATTCTTTACCTCCCTCTTCTACTCCCCTACCAAATACTCTCAACTCTTCTACTCCTACCTTTCACCTACAACCTGTAAGTGCATCTCTTATCTACAAACTAATTAGAAAACTAAAACCATGTTCACCATCTGCTGATCATCTCCCATCAGAATACCTTCAGATTGCTGCAAAGGCTTTATGTCACCCCATATCTATTCTCATTAATAGAACTATTTCTGAAGCTAAAATTCCAACCATCTGGAAAGTTGCCCATATCATCCCTCTTCATAAAGGTGGGTCTTCCACTGAACTCTCTAACTTTTGACCTATTGCCTTACTCTCTCCATTATCTAAGATAATGGAAAAATGTATTCACAAACAACTACTTAACCACCTACTACAAAACAACCTACTAGCAAACTGCCAGCATGGCTTTAGACCATTCCACAGCACTACAACTGCACTACTCTCCTTCACTGACTCTATAAATAAAAATCGGAACAACAACTCCTTCTCTGCTGCAATATTTATTGACTTGTCAAAAGCCTTTGACATGGTCTATCATAACTTACTTCTAGACAAACTAAATTCCTATTCTCTTAACCCACAAGCATTACAATGGTTTAGGGCTTACCTTCAAAATAGACAACAAGCAGTACTTTGGGAAAACAATCTGTCATCATTACTTCCCATAAATATTGGAGTCCCACAAGGCTCTATTTTAGGTCCCCTTCTCTTTTCCTTATTCATCAATGACCTTCACTTGAACACACCCCAAGCCACCTGCATCCAATATGCAGATGACTCAACCTTAATCTGTACTTCTAAGAATCTAGCCTCCCTCCAGTCAATTACCCAAAATGTTTTCCAAAGTGTTGAAAACTGGTTTATGCAACACTGCCTCCTCCTTAATCCCAAAAAAAACAAAACTACTCCTTTTTACGCCAACTCATAAATCACCAAATCCATTCTTTACCATTACCTCTAATAATGCCACCAACATAACCACAGATACTACCACCCGGCTATTAGGAGTTACAATTGACAATCACCTTAACTATGATGACCATATTAACTCCACCATAAAGTCTGTTAACAAAAAACTTGGTTCTCTCTATAGAATTAAACCATTCCTTACCCCCTTAGCCAGGAAGACTATTGCCCAGACCCACCTCATCTCTACCCTCTTTTATGCCTCTGCCATATATACTAACTTATCTAAAAACAACCTCTCAAAACTTTCTACATGTTATAATAGCATTGCAAGATTTATCACATGCTCTCCCTTTAAAACTCACCACTGCCTTAACCTTAGACAACTTGGATGGCTAGAAATACAGAACCTTATACTCAGTAAAGAACTACTTATTACCCATAAAATCCTGCACTATCCCAATAATACCCCTATCCTCATAGATCTTATTTCACCATACAAAAATCTGTCTACACTACGTTCTGCCAATAAACATCCAGTATCCTTAGTTAAATCCAACAACAAAGCAGGTGACTCTCTTTTCTCTAATACTATAGGAAAAAACTGGAATCTGCTCCCTTCTGAACTATCTACCCTAGCTTCTACTACTCTATTCAAAAAACATATCAAAGAACATCTTAAAGCCCAGTGGTTCTGTCCTTGTTCTAACCCAGACTGAAACTCCATGCCCATCCTGCTCAAATCCCATCCCCACACACTAACCTAAGCATACAAACCAACTCTTTTTCTCTTTATACCTGCTCTGTTTTTGTGATCTAATAATTGTTCTTTACTTTTCCCCTAGCAAACCTTTGTATATTGTCTATAATCCATAATTTGTATTATATTTATTCATATAAACAATGCTATCTCTGTACTGTAATTTTAATATACATGTCCTTTTTATAAATTGTTAACGTTTTAACTGTTTATGCTGGAGCTTTTCTCCCCGGGCCTCTACTGAAAATGGACATATATCCAGTTAGACTAGCCCGGTCAACAAATGTAAAATAAAATAAATAAATAAATAACTATAGAAAACAAAAAAAAAAATACAAGATGCATGAATGTACACCTAACAAGCTGGCAAACTTCATAACCACAGCAACAATATAGGGAATGTAAGGAAAGTTTACTTAACTACCTCAGTGACAACAATGTTACACTCTTGTACACGTAATCACCATTGCACATATCAAAACACACCTCTCTAGAAAGCACACATCTAAACTTTTTGCCTGTTGCAAGAAAACATGAATGTGTGCATTCCTGATCACATGAATTACCTTTTAGATTACTGCAGGTAGACATCACAACACAAATATTTATCAGCATAGCAAAATTTAGCAGTTGTGTGGAATAAGACATAATCTTGCAATAACTTCTGAGCATATCCTCCCAAGTTCTACAGCAAAAATGTTGAGTGCAGTAGGCTCAGAAGCACTCTAGGGAAAAAAAAATCTTCTATTGAATGATAAAAACTCCATAACTTTCTCTTATAAGGTGCACATAAACCTTTCTGGACACACAGAATACGTTGATTAGCTCTGTGCTCAATACACTTTCTGAATCACTCAATTTGCACAATGTATAGTAGAGATAAACATTGTGCTGCTTTCTACATGATGACAAGCTAATGCCCTGTACATTTGCCTCATTAGCAGTACTGGTCAATGATGTGTGAAAGATCCATACTAATGAACATCAAACAAATAACTCTTATTAAATGTTTAAGTTTTACTCATCTTGAATTATGACTGAACCTTGTTCCACATATGAGCAAGATCATTTCAGATTCAGGGAAGTCGGCTGTGCACACATGTCAGACATAGGTTGAAGTTGCCTAATATTACAATGATATCCACAACAACCTGAATGCAGTTTAAACATAAAAATATGTTAGCCATTAATCACACAAATGGGACTGCCACTGGTGTGCCCCACTTTGCCTATCAGGCATTAGTGAATTCAGAAAAGTATTTTATCTGTATCGGCCTTAATGGCTCAGTGTGTTAATGAAGACTATACTAAATGATAGCGCAGGATCTGCAAGGTTTGAATCTATGTAAGAGCTAGTGTACTTGTATACTTTTATGTGGCATAATACATGTGATCATTTCATTTTTACATCTTAATCTAAATATATCTTCTATACACACATCCAATTCATTATAGTAATGTTGGAATATAATTCTTCATAAACTGTATATTGCTACCTATGTGTTTCCCAGAGTAGCCATAGGATCATAGGATCATAGGAGATTACTACGCTATGGACCTGGAGGTCATTTTAAGCCTAACCATTTCAATTCAATGTAATACCATAGACATGCTAGTCAATAACCAAGACTGCATTTAGTGATGACTGCCCACATCCAGGAAGGTTCTGGGTGCTATCCACAGTAAGAATTTATGGTGCCCCATCCATTCATCCAGGTTCCTCTTGAACAGTCAAACAAAACCAAAAACATGCACGTGAGACTGAGTGCAAGGTTCAACCAGAAACCTGAAAAAACGATCCAAAAACGAACCAGCACAAGGTAGAATACAACTATATAATCATTTATTAATTCGGTAAGTCGGATTTTCAACCACCAATGTACAAACATGTTGCTATTTTTAAGGAATGTGTCATCAAAGATTTACATTTTTTGACCAGATACCAACCTACTAATACATACAATCTTACCCAAGCAGAAAAACTAGCTTTACAAGAACTTCAACAGAATCATGACATTGTTATCACTTCAGCTGATAAGGGAGGTGGTATTGTTATCATGAATCTCCAAATGTATCAAGCTGAAGCTTTGAAGCAACTATCTGATGCTCAATTTTATATCAAGATGGGTGTCGATCCGACACCTAACTTTAAAATACATATAGATTCTTTTTTGGATCTAGCTATGGATGAAGGTATTATTAGTAAACATGTTTGTAAACAACTTAAAGTGGCTGAGCCTATTGCTCAGTATTTATATCTTCTTCCAAAAATTCACAAACATCCTACCAACCCCCCTGGGAGGCCTATTGTTTCTGGGAGAGGCTCTCTAACCAAACCAGTATCTGCTTTCCTCACTTACTATCTTAAACCTTTATTGCCTAATGTTAGATCTAGGCTATAAGACACAACCGAATTTTTAAATATCATTCAGGATTCACAGTTGGAAGCAGATTGGTGGTTATGCACACTAGATGTCTCATCCCTTTACACGAGCATTCCCCATGACGCTGGTATTTCTGCCATCTCTTATTGGTTGGATAGGTCGCACTTATGTACTAATGGTTTCAATAATTTCCTTTTGACACTTACTGATTATGTATTAAGAAAAAACATTTTTTACTTTGAGGGACAAGCTTATTGGCAGATCAGAGACACGGCTATGGGGGCATCTTTTGCCCCCATATATGCTGATTTATTTATCGGATTTTTCGAACAATCATTTATATATGATTCTGATCACAACTTGTATATCAACAACTTGGATATCTGGGGAAGATATTTAGATGATTGTTGGATGGTGTGGCGGGGTGATAAGACACAAATATTTGATTTTGTTAAATATCTAAATAACAATCCATGGGAGATCCAATTTACTTTAAACATACAATATCAAGAAATTGTGTTTCTGGATGTAGTAGTTTGTAGACAGGAAGATCACACACTTGCTACTAGGGTACATAGGAAGTTCCCGCAATATAATACATTATTACATGCATCCAGTTTTCATCCCTGCCACATCACCCGAAACATCCCGAAATCCCAATTTTTACGCCTCAAACGCATTTGTTCATCTGATGAGGATTACAGAGTATGTGCACAAGATCTGTCTAATAGGCTTGTGAGTCGTGGATATTCCAAATATCATATTTCCAAAACTTTGGACTTGACCAAGGAGATATCTCGCTCCACTTTATTACAATACAAACAACATAGGAATGAGGATAAATCTAATATTGCTCAACCAATCAGGCTTGTTACTACCTTTGGGAATAATACAATCAGATTTAGGGAGATTATTAATAAACACCGGGGCATTCTGAAGGCTGATGAATATCTTAATGAGATTTTACCAGAGAAATGTGCTTTCTCATATCGCAGGGGTCGCACTATTCATTCTCAATTGACTCATTATAAAAGATATAAACCTGCCACAACAGTTCAAACGACACTTTTTGGTGACCCTTTGGTTGGATGCTTCCCATGCAGACACTGCAGTGCCTGTGAACATATTTTGAAAACTAAGGAATTTTCTAGCAAAAACACCTCTAAGGTATATCAGACCAACATTTTCGGCAACTGCAGTTCAGATTGGGTTATCTATTTAGCGACATGCACCTGTTCTTCATTTTATGTTGGTCAGACATCTCGACCTTTAAAATTTAGAATTAGTGAACATCTTAGTGCCATCAGAAATTGCAGGTTGTCCAATGCTTTATATAAACATACTATCAGTCACCCCACTTCACAATTTAAATTTATTATTATTGACAAGATTTCTATGCATAGAAGCTTTAAAGCAGGCTGGCACGATAGACTTAACAATATGGAATCAACTTGGATTACCAGGTTAGGGGCTCTTTTCAAACCTGGATTAAATGAATTGGAATAAGTGTCAGCCTACTTTTCTATGCATCATAATATGCATATTTCCTATATATCATGGAATGTATCTTTTATGTATTATAATATGAATATTATCACATTTCTAATATTGCATATATTATTCTATATGAATATAATACTGTCTTCAGCACCAATTGTGTATTATAACTTTAGTCATGTTTTTGATATATCCATATTGAATGTGGGTCAATTTAGGGGATATGCCTTTAAGACATCTTGTTATATCAACACATCTTTCTATATAAAGGTTATACCAGGATGGAGCAGTTTTTCATTATTGTAACTATTTACACTGAAGAAGGCTTAATACAGCCGAAACCGGTATGTTTTTGGATTAATAAATGATTATATAGCCGTATTCTACCTTGTGCTGGTTCGTTTTTGGATTGTTTTTTTTCTCTTGAACAGTGTCATAGACAGGGTTTGTTTCATATGAATTGGTAGCCTATTCTAAAGATGTGGCAGTTGCTGGGAGATAAATCTATCTCTCTAGCATGTTCTATTTAAGTCACAGTCCATATTTAAGTCCCTGGAATGGGTTGCCATAGACCAATTTGATTTACGGATATGCAGTATGTTCATTAGGTTTGAGTCTTGGATTGCTTTTTAGGCCAGGCATAAGTCACCCCTAAGAAGTTTATACAATACGGAGTATAGTGACAGGAATTTTAGTTGGTCCATGTAAGGCATATGCTGGAGGCCCTTGATCTTCTTTGTAAGATACCTCAGAGGTCTCTTTAATTGCTGCAGGTGCTTCATACAGTACATGTCGAATGGGGTGTTATACTTAATTATGGGCCAGAGAAGTGCCGAGTATAGGGAGGTTATAACCTCTTTTACCCTCGAGGCAATACCTTTACTAATCAAGTGTGCTATGAGGAAAGCTTTTTTTACTACATTAAACATGTGCTGGTCAAAGTTAAGGTCATAATCAACCTGTGATCTCAGGTCCCTTACCACTTCACGAGTACTTAGGGTATTGTTGTTGATTTGATAGTGTGAAGGGACATTGTTTGTGCCAAAAGGAGTGCTGATGCATTTCTTTGCATTCAGTTTGAGACCATGACTAGTGCACCAGTTGTTGGCCTGTGTGAGACCCTCCTGGAGTATACTGACATAATTTGGGGATTCAATGATTGCTTCTAGTTTGCAGTCGTCTTTAAACTTGGTCAGCCACAATCCCTTAGTTTTGACATGACCTTCTGAGAAATCTATACCAAACAGTAGGGGGCCCAGCACTGATCCCTGTGGCACCTCTGCTGGTAACAGGTCTGCTTGTTGATGTGGAGTCACCCACTTTGATAGTGTGTGTCTGGTTTGTGGGCCAGTTGGCAACCCATATTACAATAAAGGGGTATACGTTCAGTTTGCTAAGTTTATCGATAATGCCTGAATGTGGGATTATGTCAAAAGCCTTTGTCAAGTCAAGGTGTGCTGTGTGCACAGATTTGCCCTCATCAGTGGCCTCGGTCACACTTTCAAAGAAATCCACCAGATTTACCAGGCAGCATCTCCC